>NC_056631.2:31724262-32024262 GCF_002870075.4 Lactuca sativa | reverse complement strand
CTAGATAGAGAGAACACACAATACAGCTAGTACACACAGTACATTTCAATACTTGCTAGATAGAGAGCGAACACACAATACAGCTAGTACACACAGTACATTTCAGTACTTGCTAGAAAAGAGAGAACACACAATACAGCTAGTACACGCAGAACATTACAATACATACGGGCTAGACAGAGAAAGAACACACAATACAGCTAGCACATACATTACATATACATTCATGCAGTTATGTGAGCCACTAAATGCGGCATGACACTACATGACATGACCGTTTTTGTATCCAGAATCTCCTTAATTGGGGAATGTATGAGTTTGTGTATAGATCTATATTGGATTGACTATCCTACACCTTGTTGCTCGCTATAGTGAGACTTGCAAGTCTACGGGTGCTAAATGTCATTTCTTACGGCGTCTTACATCGTCGTTTTACTAGAGTCGGTAGCAGGATACAGGCCGATCACGTGGTACTTTAAATTACAATTGGTTTAAGGTAGTTAGTACAACAGTAGTTACTTATTACAATATTACAGTACTATAATACTTTTCCCATTACATTCACTTCGTGAACATTCACACGATGCACGGTAATGTAAAAACTATATTTTTGGTTAATGATAGTCGGATTTGGGAAAATACACATTCTTACAAGAGACACACACATATACTAGATGTCTTGGTAGAATGCTACTTTTAGTAGGAAACATAGGGTTTTCTAGGAGGTTCAAAACTTTTACGTACTTACACTTCACATACTTACAAATACTTTCTTACAAATTCAAACACTAAAATATTTATGATCTCACCAACTTTAAAGCTGATACTCTCTTTCAAAATAATTTGTATCCTCAGGTTACTAGTAGACAGGTACCGGTGCAAGGTTTAGAGAAGATGGAGCTCGTTCAAGACTCATCTTTCAAATTGATTTATATTCCGGTGTCTATATAACTTGACAGAATACACTTGTATTAAAATTATATTATTAATGCAATGGATAATGTTGTTTCTTGTTTACTATTCACTATTGTGATATTGTACATGACGTCCTTCGCCCCATAACGTTTCCGCCGTTCGTGGTTTTGGGGTGTGACATCATCCAATCACTCGAGTAGCTCAGATGAACCTTCTTTGGTTCGGCGTGCAGGCTGCTTCTGGTACCGATCTTAGCGCCTTGGCCTCCGGCTTGTGGTTCGGGTCGGTATGTCCAAACTGATTTTGCCGAGGATAATATGCCTCATTATATGGTAAAAAGTATGAATATACGTATGGTGTTGTAAATAATTAAGTTATTGTCACTAACTATAAAATATTATTTCTTATACTATGTTATAAAATCCAATATAACTAAAGTATAATCATATATTAAAGAATATAAACATCTATAAGAAATCCAATTTTTATAATGATAAAGAAATTCATAATGTTTTTAATCATAAATAAAACATAGTTGTAATTATAAATAAATAAAAATCCAATTTTTGTAGAGATAAAAAATCTAATATAAATGAATAAAACACGACCATAATACATGTTTAACATCTTAAATCCATTGTTTTGTGCCACAAAAACGCAAAAACCCAAAAAAATGTGGAAATGGATTGGGAAAATCATTGATCTACATGTCGCTAGCAATTCTTAATCTTAATGCAGAAAGAAGTAAATGATTGTTGGTTTCAATGTCGTTTGAGCAACAACATATTGTATGAAAGGGTCGAACACACACACATACACACAAACAGAGAGAGAGAGAGAGAGAGAGAGAGAGAGAGAGAGAGAGACGCAAAAACCTAACAAATGTAGAGATGAATTTGGAAAAACATTGATCTACAAGTCGCTAGAAATTCTTAATCTTCATGCAAAAAGAAGAAAAGGATTATTGGTTTCAATGTCGTTTGAGCAACAACATATTGTGTGAAACGGTCGAACAATAAGATATATATATATATATATATATATAGAGAGAGAGAGAGAGAGAGAGAGAGATAAACGAGGTAGTGATGGAAAAGTCGATGATCGGTGATGTTGATGAGGAGAAAGACGATAATGAATTAATGATGATAATAAAGATGAAAAAGGTTTAGCGGTACTTTCGACGACAAGATAAAATGAACAACGGTGATGATAGCAGTTGGTGAAGTTAATGACCGATGATCATTATGATGAATGTCAATGTTGCGGCCAAAACTCAAATTTGAAGAAAAAATATGCACAAACATTTCTCTTTTGACTTGCAAACATAGATAGACGCTTCTTTTAAATGACATGGTTTATTAAGACTAACAAAAACTAACAAAGAAAACATTAAAAAGAAGTACAAGCTACAACAAGGTTTTGCAACCAAACAACCCAAATGTAACATTCCAAAAATTCGAGCCAAAAATTTCATTTTTGAAAAACATATTCTTAGTAAAACATTAGTAGTAAAACGTTCACTGATCATAACATTTCATAAAAGATATCGCATGTCTGGAAAGCATTTTCATAAAACATAATAAATGTCAGAGTACAAATCCACAGGAAGATCTCATAGTGCGGAATACGAGGCATGTGTGTGATGGGCCGCTACCGTGCCAGCTCCTTCCCCTTCGAAGAAGAGGTACCTGAAACCAAAACTGAAAACTATAAGCACGAAGCTTAGTGAGTTCCCCCATAGTACCTCATACCATACAAACATACAATGAACATCTAGGAGATACGGGCCTCGCCCATACTAACGAAGATACGGGCCATGCCCACACTCCGCTAGCTGGGAGATACGGGCCTCGCCCATACTCCGCTAACTGGGAGATACGGGCCTCGCCCACACTCTGCTAACTGAGAGATACGGGCCTCGCCCACACTTTGCTATCAGTGATATACGGGCCTCGCCCACACTCAGCTGCTCAACCATAACATACAAGTATCACACAGACAACGAGTATAAACAATTCTATCATACTGGCATATATCATAATCCAACTCAACTATGAGATACGAGCTAGGCCCACACTCCGATACTAACATATCAACTATGCGGGCAGGCCTTGGTGCCTTAGACCCGTTACTATTAGAAGGAAACTCACCTCGAAGAGTAGCTACCGAAAGTCTGACTGCTAGATGTCTGGCTGCTGCACCGGTAATCTCCCAGCTACAAACCCATAAACATAGATTAGCCACTCATAAACACCCTTAGGTCAATTGACTGACCCATCCCTAGTCCAAGGTCAACTCCTTGGTCAAAGTCAACTTCCAGTTGACTGAACTCGCCGAGTCGTGGCACAGACTCACCGAGTCCTTCTCCTACTAGCCCGGTCCTACTCGCCAAGTCCCTCTTTCCACTCACTGAGTCACCCTTGACTCACTACTCGGGACTATGGAACTGACTCGTGATCCGACTCGCCGAGTCCATGAGCAACTCGCCGAGTCTATGCGAGCAGACTTCCCACTCGCTTCTAGATCCTTATCCGAACATCCTTCATGAGAATCTGGGGTTTTTGGGACTATCAAAACACGTTAGATTTCTAATCCCACGTGCAAACACAAAGGGCTGGACCTCTGACACTTAAACCCTTCGTTCACAACAACAGTTCATACAACTCGCCGAGTTTAAAGAACTACTCGTCGAGTACCAGACAATCTTCATAGGACTCGCCGAGTTGTTCATCCAACTCGCTGAGTTTAAGGCCGTATTCATAGAACTCGCCGAGTTCCACCTTGGGACTCGCCGAGTCCCTTGACCCATTTCCCGTATGAGCCAAATCTGAGACATGCAACTCTTCAAAACCACAGATCTATGATCCTAGGGCATGCTTAACACGTAAAGTTGCAAACTTTACGTGCATGCATGGCCCTACAAGCTCAAAATGGAATTCTAAGCTCTTTAAAAGTTCATGCACTCCACGGGGGTCCTCAATCACTTCAACCACAGCAACTTTATGCTTCTAGCACGTCCATAAAGTCTAGATCCGAAGTCCTTTCAGATTATTAAGCACAAACACATGGAGTTTGGTGTTTTAGGGCTTGAAAACCACTAAATTGGGACAAAATGGGATCTAATGAACTAAAGATCAAGGTAGAGACTTTACTACCTGAATGAAAGCTTCTCCCAAAGTAGATTTCGGATCTACTCCCTCTCTTGCACTCTTCAAACTCTTCTTTTCTTCTTCTAAGCTCCAATTCCCTTCACCAAGCAACAACTCACACACAAGCACAAAATGGGGGACTAGGGGCTCTCACTACAGCTCTCTGGAAGTGTTAAGGACAAGGGGCCGAGTTAATGTGCTTAAATAGGGTAACAATGCTCGGGTTAGGGTTTTTGCCCAAACAGGGCCTACTCGCCGAGTTGGGAGACCGACTCACTGAGTCCACGGCTCAAACCCCGTGTTCCGTCCCGCTCCTACTCGGCGAGTTGGTCCTTCAACTCGCCGAGTCCAAGGAAAAATGCAAGAATTAAGAATTTAAAATTACAAGAAGGACGTATCGGGAACCAGGTGCTACAAATCTCCCCCACTTATTTTAGAATTCGTCCTCGAAGTCTACTGCTCGATCCTGAAATAGCTCGGGGTAGTGCTCCATCATCTCTTCCACCGGTTCCCAAGTCTACTATGATCCCTTCCGATGCTGCCATTGCACCTTTACGAGTTCCACCCTCTTGTTCCTAAGATCCTTCGACTTCCGGTAGAGGATTGCGACTGGGCACTCAATGTAATTCATGTTGTCATCAACTTGTATATCCTCTAGCGGTACCACCGCTGAATCATCCACTACGCACTTCTGCAGCTGGGAGACATGGAAAGTGTTGTGGATCTGACTGAGCTCGGCTGGCAGGTCCAGCTTATATGCCACCTTGCCCACCCGGGCTACAACCCTGAACGGACCAATGTATCTTGGGCCCAACTTGCCCTGCTTCCTGAATCGAATGACGCCTTTCCAAGGCGACACCTTCAGGAGAACCATATCCCCGACATGGAACTCCAGGTCGGATCGACGCTTGTCGGCGTAACTTTTCTGTCGACTCTGCGTAGTCTGAAGCCTACTTTGAACCTGTTGGATCCTCTCGGTCGTCTTAAGCACCATCTCGGTGCTCCCCATGACCCTTTGGCCAACTTCACCCCAACATATCGGGGTCCTACACTTCCGACCGTACAACATCTTGAATGGAGGACGGTCAATACTCGCGTGGTAGCTGTTGTTGTACAAGAACTCGGCCAAGGGAAGATAAGTATCCCAGCTACCACCGAAATCTAGTACGCATGCCCGCAACATATCCTCCAAGGTCTGGATGGTCCGCTCGCTCTGACCATCCGTATGCGGGTGAAAGGCGGTGCTAAAATGCAGACGAGTGCCCAACTCATCATGGAACTTCTTCCAAAACCTGGAAGTGAACCGCACATCTCGGTCTAATATCACTGACACTGGCACCCCGTGTCGCGCCACTATCTCCTTGATATAGATATCGGCCAACTTTTTGGCCGAGATACTCTCCTGGATCGAAATAAAATGGGCGCTCTTGGTCAATCGATCCACGATGACCCAAATCGAATCTACTCCTCGCGCAGTCCTGGGAAGTTTCGTGATAAAATCCATCGTAGTATCTTCCCATTTCCACAACGGGATGTCCAACGGCTGCATCTTGCCGTGCGGTCTCTGATGCTTGGCCTTGACCTTCCTGCAGGTTAAGCACCGCTCGACGTACCACGCCACATCCCGCTTCATGCAGGGCCACCAATAGTCTAGACGAAGATCATTATACATCTGCATCGCCCCTGGATGAATAGAGAATCAGGATTTGTGCGCCTCCTCCATCAAGATTTGGCGCACGCCTGCGTGATACGGCACCCACACCCTACGGTGTAGTGTCAATAACCCTCGGCTATCATAATCGAAGGAGGTGACTTGACCCACTATTCGCTCACTCTTCCGATGTTCCTCCTTCATAGCCTCCTGTTGAGCTTCCCGAATCTGCTCTAACAGGGGAGTCACCACAGTCATCCTCATGCAAATATCCCTGATCGGCGCCGCCTTGCGACTAAGTGCATCGGCCACCACATTGGCCTTCCCCGGGTGATAAAGGATTTCGCAATCATAATCCTTCACCACGTCCAACCACCGACGCTGCCTCATGTTCAAATTTGGATGGTCCATGAGGTACCTCAAACTCTTGTGGTCCGTGTAAGTGGTACACCAAACCCCGTAGAGGTAATGCTGTCAAATCTTGAGGGCGAAAACCACCGCCCCCAACTCTAAGTCATGCGTCGGGTAGTTCGCCTCGTGAAGCTTCAGCTGCCTCGAGGCGTAAGCAATGACATGTCCCCTCTAAATCAATACTGCGCCTAAGCCCGAGATAGACGCATCACAATATACCACAAAATCCTCTACGCCCTCGGGTAGGGCTAAGATTGGTGCCTCGCACAATCTCTGCCTCAGAATCTCGAACGTTGTCTGCTGTTCAGGCCCCCATCGAAAGACCACGGCCTTCCTAGTCAACCGTGTCAGGGGTACGGCTATCTTGGAGAAATCCTAAATGAATCTCCGATAGTAACCTGCCAATCCTAGGAAACTCCGAATCTCGGATGGAGACTTCGGAACCTCCCATCTCATCACAGCCTCCACCTTGGCCGGGTCTAATGAAATCCCGTTTTGGTTGACGAGGTGTCCAAGAAACTGCACCTCGCGCAACCAAAACTCACATTTGGAGAACTTGGCGTACAAGCTCTCCCTCCTCAAGGTCTCCAAAACCTCTCTCAGATGCTCCTCGTGCTCCTCTTGCGTCTTGGAATAAACCAAGATGTCATCAATGAAAACTATCACAGAGCGATCCAGCATCGGTCTACACACGCGGTTCATGAGGTCCATGAATGCGGAAGGAGCATTGGTGAGCCCAAACGGCATCACCACGAACTCATAATGGCCATAACGCGTCCGAAACGCGGCCTTCTGTACATCCTCCTTTCTGACCCTCATCTGATGATAACCTGAACGCAAATCGATCTTGGAGAACCAAGATGCTCCCTATAACTGATCAAAGAGGTCATCAATCCTCGAAAGTGGGTAACGGTTCTTCACCGTTACCTTATTCAGCTCCCGGTAATCTATACACATCCGATGCGACCCGTCCTTCTTCTTCACAAATAGGATCGGGGCTCCCCAGGGTGAACTGCTCGGTTGAATAAATCCCTTGTCTAGCAGCTCTTGCAGCTGCGTAGACAACTCCTGCATCTCGGGAGGAGCCAACCGATAGGGTGCCTTGGCTATCGGAGCTGCACCAGGAACTAGGTCGATCCAGAACTCTACCTGACGCTCCGGAGGTATTCCAGGAAGCTCCTTCGGGAACACATCAGCGTAGTCCCGCACCACTGGGGCCTCGCTCACCGTCGCCTTACCTGCCTCCCGGGCATCCATAACGTACGCAACATATCACGCGCAACCCTGCTGAAGGTAGCGCCTAGCCCTTGCTGCTGAACATACTGTGGGTCCACGTTGTGGCCTCTCGCCGTGGATTACCAACTCTCCCCCACTTGGGGTCCTGATCCGCACCAGCTGTTGTGTGCAATCTATCACCGCCCCATTAGGGCTCAACCAATCCATGCCTATAATCACCTTGTTCCCACGCAACGGAATGGGAACCAAATCCACCAAGTAACGCTCCTCAAACAACCTTAGAACACAATCCCTGAACACTACTGATGCTCGCACTGATCGATCATCGGCAATCTCCACCTCTAAAGGGCAATCCAACATGCCCGAAGACTCAATAAACCTCTTGCTAAACGCAAGGGAAACAAATGACCGGGTGGCACCCGAGTCAAACAACACCTGAACAGGAATACCGTTCACATGGAACGATCCTATTGCATATATACAGAGCACATATCAATATCATAACATCATAAAAATAAGATAAAGGGAAAGAATCATACCCGTCACCACAACGGGTGCGGCGCGTGCCTCCTCTGTCGTCAGCTGAAACGCCCGACTCCTCACCACTGGAGCCTCTGCCTTTCCCTGCCGGCCATCTGTAATCCGCAGGGTAGCTGGGGCCGGCGCCTTGACCGGTGCTGATGCTGTCAACTGGGGGCAGTTGGCCCTCTTGTGGCCCCTCTGGTTGCAGTGGAAACACAGCAACTCGGATGTCTGATCAATCGAGACAGGGGCAGTACAATCTCTGCTAAAGTGCCCCGCATTGCCGCACTTGTAGCAGCCTAATGATCCCAATCTACATACTCCCCCATGCGACTTGCCGCATTTCCCGCAGCGGCCCGGCCCTCCTTGGCCTTTCGGCCTCCCATCTGATCCCTTGGGCTTCTTCCCCGAAGCCCCAACCACTTGCCCCGTCTCTGCCTTTCTCTTTCGAATGTGCTCTAAATCAATCTCCATTTCCCTTGCCCTGGCAATCATGGACTCTAGGGTAGGGCAAGCTGAAAAGCTAACATGCTCCCGGATGTCAGCCCGTAGCATGTCATGATAGCGGGTCCTCCTCATATCCTCATCTCCCGCATACTGGGGCACCAGCAATGCCCTCTCCCGAAACTTGACGGTGATCTCCGCCACGGTCTCCGTAGTCTGCCTCATGTCTAAAAACTCTCTGGCCAGCTGCTGAAGCTCGACGGCCCGGCCCTCCTTGGCCTTTCTGCCTCCCATCTGATCCCTTGGGCTTCTTCCCCGAAGCCCCAACCACCTGCCCCGTCTCTGCCTTTCTCTTTCGAATGTGCTCTAAATCAATCTCCATTTCCCTTGCCCTGGCAATCATGGACTCTAGGGTAGGGCAAGCTGAAAAGCTAACATGCTCCCGGATGTCAGCCCGTAGCATGTCATGATAACGGGTCCTCCTCATATCCTCATCTCCCGCATACTGGGGCACCAGCAATGCCCTCTCCCGAAACTTGATGGTGATCTCCGCCACGGTCTCTGTAGTCTGCCTCATGTCTAAAAACTCTCTGGCCAGCTGCTGAAGCTCGACAGCCGGCACAAACTCTGCCCTGAACCTGGTCACAAAGTCCGACCAGGTCATAGCCTCAACAACCGAGGCTCCCAACGAGTCACCAACAGACTCCCACCAATCCCTAGCTCGATCTCTCAAACATCCTGCTGCATATCTCACCTTCGACCCCTCAGGGTAGAAGCTAGTCAACTGTGCAGACTCAATGTCTGCAATCCATCGTCTGGCAGCTATGGGGTCCTTTGCCCCGTGAAAATCCGGCGCACCACTGCCCCGAAAGTCCTTGAAGGACAGTGTGCGAGATCCTGATTGGCCAGATGCCATGTCGCTCCTGAATTCCCGGAGGCGATCCTCCATCAACTCCAATATCCCTTCCTTGATCGACCCGAAGATAATGGGGGTCGACTCAAGGATGCCTCTGGTGATCTCTGACGCGATGAACTCGCGTAGCCCCTCATCCACTAGTTCGGAACCTGATCCCGAACCCGATCCCTCTCCTGTACTGCCAACTGCTGGCCTCGAGCGTAGTACCACCATTCTGAAATACATAAATAATAACCGTTAGCGATACTGATACCTCTGGAGGGATCACACCTTCTACAAGTTTCCTGGTCTTATCTTAGCCCTCCTCGGTTCGGGTACGGATCCTCTGCTTTTAGTAGTACGGGCCCATACTACCTTCCACATTTATCCGTACCTTCTCCAAGGACTGCCTCGACTCCACCAGGTCCCTTTCACTGCTGCTGATCACTGCTATGCCCATCCTAGGCTTGCCCTAGGGAAATCTCTAACTCCACCCTATCTGGTCCTCAACTGCTGAAGGACTCCTTGTAATCCCAATTAGTCATTACCTGAATACCATCACATGTGGTGAGGCTCAGATAATCCTTCGAGTAACAGACTCGTCCCTATAACGGTTAGACTCAAACGAGAGCTGTGCAATAGAGCCAAATCCAAAACTCTAAGATTATTCAACCCTAATCACATGTGACGTGCCGTATTCACCTAATAGCTAACTTCCATCACTCAGAAACCCACAAAGCACAAAGCGAGCAACATTCAGACAAAAGGGAACATTCTCAAGCAAATCCGTTCTCATAGAAAGAAACTGAACTAGCATACAGTGCTAAACTCATACTATCAGGCATAACCCTAACAGGCTATCATACTGCTGTCTACTCAATTCTAGCATGCAATTTTCATACACTGAAGCACATAAAGCAAGCACATAAGGCATCACTCCTCGATCCTTAGTCCTATTCTAGCATGTTGTTCTACATAACATAAACTTGTATGGGTACTTCGGGGAATACTTACTTGAGCTCGGCCGGTCGCGCATATCACACACTTCGTTCCTTCTTAAAACTCTTTACTTAGCTTTTAGAAAACATTCTCTTCTTTAAAATCTTTTAATCCCTCGATTTGAGTTCAGACACCCCCGAAGGTGTGTCCGAATCCCTCAAACCAGGGCTCTGATACCAACTTGTAACATCCCAAAAATTCGAGCCAAAAATTTCATTTTTGAAAAACATATTCTTAGTAAAACATTAGCAGTAAAACATTCACTGATCATAACATTTCATAAAAGATATCGCATGTCTGGAAAGCATTTTCATAAAACATAATAAATGTCAGAGTACAAATCCCCAGGAAGATCTCATAGTGCGGAATACGAGGCATGTGTGTGATGGGCCGCTACCGCGCCAGCTCCTTCCCCTTCGAAGAAGAGGTACCTGAAACCAAAACTGAAAACTGTAAGCACGAAGCTTAGTGAGTTCCCCCATAGTACCTCATACCATACAAACATACAATGAACAGCTAGGAGATACGGGTCTCGCCCACACTCACGAAGATACGGGCCACGCCCACACTCCGCTAGCTGGGAGATACGGGCCTCGCCCACACTCCGCTAACTGGGAGATACGGGCCTCGCCCACACTCTGCTATCTGAGAGATACGGGCCTCGCCCACACTCTGCTATCAGAGAGATACGGGCCTCGCCCACACTCAGCTTCTCAACCATAACATACAAGTATAACACAGACAACGAGTATAAACAATTCTATCATACTGGCATATATCAAAATCCAACTCAACTATGAGATACGGGCTCGGCCCACACTCTGATACTAACATATCAACTATGTGGGCCGGCCTTGGTGCCTTAGACCCGTTACTATTTGAAGGAAACTTACCTCGAAGAGTAGCTACCGAAAGTCTGACTGCTAGATGTCTGGCTGCTGCACCGGTAATCTCCCAGCTACAAACCCATAAACATAGATTAGCCACTCATAAACACCCTTAGGTCAATTGACTGACCCATCCCTAGTCCAAGGTCAACTCCTTGGTCAAATTCAACTTCCAGTTGACTGAACTCGTCGAGTCGTGGCACAGACTCGCTGAGTCATTCTCCTACTAGCCCGGTCCTACTCGCCAAGTCCCTCTTTCCACTCACTGAGTTACCCTTGACTCACTACTCGGGACTATGGAACTGACTCGTGATCCGACTCGCCGAGTCCATGAACAAATCGTCGAGTCTATGCGAGCAGACTTCCTACTCGCTTCCAGATCCTTATCCGAACATCCTTCATGAGAATTTGGGGTTTCTGGGACTATCGGAACACGTTAGATTGCTAATCCCACGTGCAAACAAGAAGGGCTGGACCTCTGACACTTAAACCCTTCGTTCACAACAACAGTTCAGACAACTCGCCGAGTTTGAAGAACTACTCGTCGAGTACCAGACAATCTTCATAGGACTCGCCGAGTTGTTCATCCAACTCGCCGAGTCTAAGGCCATATTCATAGAACTCGCCGAGTCCCTTGACCCATTTCCCATATGAGCCAAATCTGAGACATGCAACTCTTCAAAACCACAGATCTATGATCCTAGGGCATGCTTAACATGTAAAGTTGCAAACTTTACGTGCATGCATGGCCCTACAAGCTCAAAATGGAATTCTAAGCTCTTTAAAAGGTCATGCACTCCATGGGGGTCCTCAATTACTTCAACCACAGCAACTTTATGCTTCTAGCACGTCCATAAAGTCTAGATCTGAAGTCCTTTCAGATTATTAAGCACAAACACATGGAGTTTGGTGTTTTAGGGCTTGAAAACCACTAAATTGGGACAAAATGGGATCTAATGAACTAAAGATCAAGGTAGGGACTTTACTACCTGAATGAAAGCTTCTCCCAAAGTAGATTTCGGATCTACTCCCTCTCTTGCACTCTTTAAACTCTTCTTTTCTTCTTCTAAGCTCCAATTCCCTTCACCAAGCAACAACTCACACACAAGCACAAAATGGGGGACTAGGGGCTCTCACTACAGCTCTCTGGAAGTGTTAAGGACAAGGGGCCGAGTTAATGTGCTTAAATAGGGTGACAATGCTCGGGTTAGGGTTTTTGCCCAAACAGGCCTACTCGCCGAGTCGGGAGACCGACTCGCCGAGTCCACGGCTCGAACCCCGTGTCCCATCCCGCTCCTACTCGGCGAGTTGGTCCTTCAACTCGCCGAGTCCAAGGCAAAATGCAAGAATTAAGAATTTAAAATTACAAGAAGTACGTACCGGGAACCAGGTGCTACACCAAAACATCTTGAGTTTTTACGTCTATTACAAATTCAAACAAAAAAAGGATCTAGCTGCAAAGTCATAAAAAATAGTTGCTTTCTTGGGTTTAATTGTTCCAAAAATTTTAACATTACTAAAATTCCATAACACCTAAAAAAATCTATGACAACCATTGCATAAAAGCCTTCCGTTGCTTACCCGAGCAAAGAGACAAGGTCCGCCTAATGAATCAAAGAGTCCGACGGCACCAAAGGAGACAAATCAACAACCCACCAACTACTAATAAACATCTAAATAACAATATTATGCGGATAAACCAAGAACATATGAGGCACCTTCTTGAACTCAAGCATACACATCGGACAAATAATAGAATCCAACTCCAAACCTCTATCAACATGGTTTGATCGAGTAGGAATACATGTGTCATAATAAAATGTTGAACTTAATTAGAACAAAATTGTTCCATTTAGTTGCAACATCATAACCAATCAAGCTATGACTATCTTGATAATATCTCGCAAAAAAACACATAAAAAATATCAAAAACATCCAAAATCCAACCTATCCTTTCGTGCATGTCAGAAAAACCATGAATCAAAAAGACGAGAAAGCCTCACCATATTGTTAACATAATGCTTAATGTTTTGATAGTTTGGTATTTTAAAGCGATAAAATATTACTATTTATTATCATTGTTCGATTCAAAGTTGTTTGATCTAGTCAATTTTAATTTTAGCAATTTCAAGGATAAAATCAACGTGAATTATAGATTTTCAAAAAGTTAAATATTGAGGTAATTAAAAATTACCCTAATACCCATATCTTTTATTAATTTAAATTAATTGTATTACTAACTATCAACTAACTATCAAATTGCCACTTTGATGCTAACTTAAAACTTTTGATTTGTTATTGCATTTTTTATATTTTCAGTGTTTTCAAATAAACCTACTTCCTTACTTGTATGCATAATTAAACTTAATTTAATTTTAAATTATATATTCTTTATCATAAGTATACAAATCTTCAACAATAAGTTTTTTTGAACAACAAAACATTTCATTAGGAAAAAAAAACAAAAGCTTAAGCAAGGCGCTCAAGACAAAGTACATGAAAAACAAGATAAAGGAGAATTACACCACATATGCAGCATTAAATTTAGATATATTCTTAATCCAATTAAATTAAACGTAAACATGCTAATATAATCAGCAATCGTCATTGAAGGTCGCCTCTCATTCCTGAAAAACACTTGCGTTTCTTGCTTTCCAGATCATCCAAATGGTGCAATAGATTAATGACAACTTCAAGTTATGAGTCTTTTTGTTACTGTTAACCTATTAAGCATCCTTTCCAAATCAAGATACGAAAAGGGTTGTTCCGGAAGAATTCAAGACCACTCCACAAGCCACTTCCACAACAATGACACATAACCACAGGAAAAGAAAATGTGATACAACCCTTCATCAAAATCATGACAGAAAGTGCATAAGCTGGACGATACCACTATACCACGCCTCATCAGGTTAGGAACCAAATGAATCCTATTTTTTTTTATCATTCTCCAGACAAAACAGTTGATCTTCAGTGGGATCCAACCAACCCATTTGAAAGAAGTTGCCACATCTGTAACATGATTCTCCATAAGAAGCTTTAAAGATCTGATCGAGAAATCTCATTTGCTATCATCACTCCAAGTCCACCTGTCATTATAAAAATGAAACAGAAAATTATTCAACATATCAGTCAAGTTTGATAATTGCCTCATTTCACGCCCTCTCCTTGTTTGTCTAGACCATTTCCAAAAGAAATGCTTCTTTATTCCGGCCCCCACACCCACTCTATCACTAATTAAGCAATCTTTATCGGTTTCAATTGCATAAAGGTTTGGAAAGATCTCCTTAAGCTTTAAGCCACACACCAAACATCCTTCCAAAAGTGAGTTTTATCCCCTTTACCTATTACCCTTCTGAAAAGAGTATTCAACTCAATTCCTTTATCACGGAAATCCTTATCTAAATTTGCGATATCAAGACAAACACCTTTTAAAGACTTTTTAGCCAAGGGTTTTCCATCAATAAGCATAATATTATGAATGGCTTTGACACAAGAGCACCGCAAATCATCATACCCAACTGTTAACCTCGACCACCACTTTGCAAGAAGCGCCAAGTTTGCAGAGTCGAGACAACTCACTCCTAGACCCCCATTTTCTTTTGATTTCGTAACAACATCCCACGAAACCTAATAGATTTTTTATTAGCTTCATCTCCACCCCATAGAAACCGCCTTCTCAAACCATCTAGAATATTAATCGCTTTCTTTGGAGCTCTAAAAGGAGAAAAGTAGTAAAACAGAAGACTACTAAGCACTAAGTTAACAAGGGTGAGACGTTCACCAAAAGAAAGGCTTTTTGCCTTCCAATTTGATAATTTCCTTTTTACTTTCTCAATCACCAGACTCCAATACTTTGCTAGCTTCATATTGGCCCCAACCGATAAGCCCAAGTAAGTGAAAGGGAGAGCAGCGGACTCACACTTCAAGATGCTAGCAAGCCTATCAATCTCCAAAGAGTTAACATTAATGCCATAAACTTTGCTTTTGTACAAGTTTACCTTCAAACCCGAGGCAAGAAAAAAACATCGAAGTAAACTATTAAGATTAACAAAGTTGGTTTCTGACCAATCTCCAATGTACATAAGATGCGAGATAGAAATGTTATTTAATGGAAGAGACACCCCCTGAAAGTAGTGAAGTTCACGTGCTCTTTCCATACAAACATGAAGTCTTTCCATGGCAATAATAAAAAGAAATGGCGCTAGAGGATCCCCTTGCCTAACTCCTCTAATGACGTCAAACTCTTTTGTAGGCGAGTCGTAGACCAAAACCGAGGCCCTACTCGAGGAAAGACAGCCCCTAATTTACCTTCTCCATTTCCAACCAAAATCCATTTGATCCAAAATTGAGTCTAAAAACTCCCGAAACACATAACGTCCGCTAAAATGTCCATAATATCAGACAGATGGAGGGTGCTACCTCTGGTTTTAAATTATTCAACAAAAAATAATTATTATAGTAGGAATTAATAAGAGTTTTCAATAATATAACATAAAATGAAATACGATATTCCTTTTAACGTCATTTGATATTAAAATGATAGAAAAAGGGCAAGTATAAGTACATGAAGTGAGAATGCCTAAAAAATAATGGAAGACAGCGATGGATCATCTTCCGTAGTTAAGACTTAAGACACACCGGGGTCGGATACGGATGCACGATCCGGTCCCCGCCATCAACTCTCTTGAAAGAAAGAAAGAAAAAAGAAAGATGAATTTGGTTGCAGAATCAAATTGAAGCCAGGGGACCATACAGAAAACGTTGCTTTCGGACTACTCTAAATGGCTTCTTGAAAACAAGAATCAATAAAGCTACACATACCTTGCCAGATTGACTGCCATTGAAGAACCAGTACGATATCCAGTTTTTGAGGGGCTTTTTTTTTCCATTGAAAACAGAGAAAGCTGAACGCCTTTCTCTGCCGCACAAAGTGCACTTACCCTTACCTTCCGTCATTTTCCGTCAGCGGTTGCCAGTTGCCATTGCCATTGTCATTGCCAATGACTTCTCAGTTTTCGAAGCAACTTGTCTCAGTCTGGCCCCCCTTCAACTTTGCGTGCTTTTATAAAGTCCTTTTTTAGTTAACAGTTTTTGATATTTTGGCTGTGATTCCTCTTCGAAGAAATATGAATTTGGAAGCGTTTCAGTTTGTGGATGAAGAGATTCAGAACCTGATGTCGGCGGAACCACCGCTGGAGACTGGCAATTCCTTCACGGCTCTTCTCGAGCTTCCACCGAATCAAGCCGTGAAGCTTCTACATTCGCCGGAGGAAGAAACACCAAAAGTTTTCCCCTCCGTGACGGCGAAGGAGAATTCTTCGGAGACGATGGGATCAATTCTAATTCTACAAAATCCGAACCGTATTATCAGTAATCCGGTGAAACAAGAGCCTCTAGAATCAGGTTCCCTGCACAATTCATCACCGATTTCCTCAGATCCAATAGATTCAATGTCAACAAAACGAAAGGATCGAGAAAAGACGGTTTGTGACTTGATTCGCCATTTTACCTCAATTTCTACGATTCTAATATCAAGTAACTGACCTATTAAAAACAAAATTTATCAAAATTAGGTGAAATCATCGGGGAAGAAGAGCAAAACCGCTGCAAAAGTCACCGAACGCGAGAAGCTTCCGTACGTTCATGTTCGAGCTCGGCGGGGTGAAGCTACTGATAGCCATAGCTTAGCTGAACGAGTAATCATAAATTCATAATCTTTCATCAAAATCAGTGCATTTATAAATCAATAATTATGGATTGATTTGACAGGCAAGACGAGAGAAGATCAATGCTCGGATGAAGCTTTTGCAAGAACTGGTTCCTGGTTGTAACAAGGTTAGCTACTTAGCCATAACCACATTTGACTTTTCAAATAACCCCACTAAACAAATACTACATTAAAAAGTAACTTTTAAACCAGAAGATTATGTGGTTTAAAATTAATAATTGCTTGTGACATTAATACATTGTTGTTAGGATCTAAACTTTTAAAAGGTTTGAACGTAAAAAATGAGGGGATTGTGTAAAATAGAAAAGGAAAATAGTTTGTTGAAAAGTAGGATCTTTTCAAGTTTCAACACCTTTTTTTTAATTTTTTTTATTTTTTTTAGATATAAATTATTATCTTAAAAATTAAGAAGTTATTAAATAATTAAAATATAAAAGACTATAAAACGCTTTGAATCTAAAAAATTAAAAATCTCTCTTAATTTAAAAATTACAAGGTTACCAAACAGGCCACTAAAAATTAGCCAAAATAAAATTATATTTACGAACATTATAAGTACTAGGTGTGATATTCGTGTATTACACGGGTTGATTTAAAAAAAAATAAATATTAAATTAAAATATAAATAGAAAATATTTTATAATGTACAACTTTTAAAATAAAAAAGGAAGAAACGTATTTATTGCAATTTAAAATCATATATATGATATTTAATACTTTACATATATAAATATATGACTTTAATCTTAAAAATTGAAACAAATTAAAAATTGACAAATGGATAATATTTATTTCAAAAATACCATAAAATGACAAGTGTCAAAACCCATGAAAGATTAACATGTGTCAAAAAAAACCTTCATTTATTAAAAAAAATTATTATTGAAAGAATGTAAAAAAAAAAACATTTTAATATGATATTATATAAATGGAAGTTATGGCATTTATTTTGCTAGCTTTGCCTATAATAAATACACTCATCATAAATATCTTATTGTGAGGATATGATAAATTTGTTATTTCTATGCATTGCACCTATTTTTCATTATCTTTTACATCAAGACAAAAATTCAATTACACCCATTTAAAAAATGGTCTATAATGCTACATCAACAACTATTATATAATTAATAATATATACTCCTTGAAACTCATCAAACTCTAAATTGTAGGTTTCTGGTACAGCAATGGTGCTTGAGGAGATCATCAATCATGTACAATCCCTACAACTTCAAGTAGAGGTTAATTAATTAGTCTTTTTCACACTATTACAATCTTTTATCGATCTTAATAAAACAATTTAAATTTGGTCTCAAATTATTACCATTTTCTTCTCATAACCTTCAATTTTTATTGCAGTTTTTATCTATGAAACTCGCTGCTGTTCACCCAAGAGCTGATATCAACCTCGAAAGTTTGTTTTCTTCAGAGGTAAAAATAAGTTACTATAAATTTAATCTTTAGTATAATGTCACAAGTAACAAATGTTAGATATAGAATATTATTTTATTATACATAATAATAATAAACTAAAAAGAACACAAACTCAAAGTTAAAAGAACCATTTGTATAACGGAACTCAGACACCATATTTGATGTTAATCGGTAGTATAAAACCATATTTTGTGTTTTCACTAACACCATTTTTCTAATAATAAAATGTGTAGGGAAACAGTAATGAGGACATTAACGTCTTTTACATAGACAATATGACACAAGTTCTACGTTGCTCCATCTTTTTGGTGTAACTAATATATATATATATATATATATATATATATATATATATATATATATATATATATATATATATATATATATATATATATTTATTTCATTGACATCAGTCCTAGTATAAGTTTGTTACCTAATATGAGTCTGTTACAGATCAAACACAGTACAAATATGTTACATATGGAATTTTTCTCATGACAACCATTTACTTTTTTATTTCATCAATGTTTTGAAAACCTTGCAGAGTGGGTCCCCGATGGAGTGCAACTTCACGGGCATGGCTACACAATCATGGTGGCCCGATGGAGAATTGAATGGGAACACACAAGAAATATGGCATTCTGATGGACTCACTAACTTGGTAACACCAGAGACCTCACTTTTGAGCTACGACTCTTCAGGCAATTCAGGTAATTAATTAAATACGTAATCAAATTCTTGTTATAACGTAAATAAAATCTTGTTATCATGTAATTAATTATAATGTTCATTTGATTGAACCAATTTTGTCGATTGTAAATAGCTTCTTGGCTGACTAGTCAGCTGAAAATGGAGTTATAATGAAGATGGTGTGTCACTTCAAAGGTAGCTAGCTTGTATATATATATAAAGTTGGAGTGATTTATAGAAGATTAGAAGTGAGGTAAAAAGTTAGCAAAATTTGAAGCAATTTCACAAGTACGCGGATTTTAATTCAATGTAGTAACTACTAAGAAATTGAGTACTTATATATGTAGATTTTATAATTATGTCATATAATAACATGTAATAATACATGAATAAAGAAATCGCGACATAATTATAACCATTCCTGAAGTTTACTGTGTATATAACAAACACGATTTTTGACACTACCAAATAAAAATCATATTAGAGTTATATGGTATTGGAATGATGCGACTCAAAACCCTATAGCAATTTGCAAGAAAGATCAATATGTTTTATGCTTCATACATTTTTAAGATCAAGAACTTTTCTAGGTTGAAATGTAGGTCCCACGTGTGAGTATGTGGGTTTGTTTTCGAGCAATTTTGTGACACAACCGTATAAGTATCATAACATATACGTAAACCACTCATAATTTATATACGAATTTAGAATATGTAATAACAGTTCTTTAAATTATAAAATGAAACATTTGCTAGTTTTTTATGTTGTGTCAAATAATACCAAAGTCCTTGGACAACTAAAAATCAAACATAAAAAAATCTCAAAGGACGATATTTTCGTACTTGAGTTTTGCACACATAATAAACTTGGATGTGGTAGACGGACTTAAATTCATTAAACTTGTTAGATCAAGTTTTAAAGAAAGGTTGCAATAGTTTTTCTGGATTGACAACATTATATATCATAGAAATATAACGTTTTGTAAGAGGCAACTTCTTTTGGTTGGGTTCGAATTGGAACTTTCCTACTCGGTGGAATTCAACGGATAACATGTTTGAAGGTGCTTTGCGACTAAAAAATCATTTTAAAATGTTTCGACCCCCTTCTCGGGGATATTAGAGTCGTACCCTTTCCGAAGTCGGATTGGTTAATTCTCCAACAATTAACTCACGCGCATAAAAAATTTAAATAAAAAACTATTTTTTATTTAGGTGTTTATTGCCTTATAAGTTGTTTGGTTCTAAAACATTTTTGTAATGTAAGTGAATATTATACAAATTTGTAATATAAAACATGTTCCATGATATTGTGAAACCAACGAAAGCAAAATTTGTAAAATATTTTAGCAATTTTTTTAACTGTTAACTCAAGTAAGTTTTCATTTTGACTTCATATGAAATAACTAAAAGTAAGACTAAGAAACAATCTTTTAGAGAAAATCACATTTCCTCGTGTTTTTTTCACTCCAACCGGTGATTTTTTTCACTCCAAGCATTAGTAAATTTCACAAATTCCATAACATCCATATTGTAGTTAGAATAGTGTATATACCTGCCGAAGATGACTTGACCTGGCCATCCTTCAAATCTTGCAAGTAATTAGGGCAACTTCGTTTCTAATGCCATTTTTTGTTACAATAGTCGCAAATTGCCTCTTTGGGATCATTTAACAACAAAAATATCAAAATTGGGCTTTGAGTTCGACCCATTGCTAGACATTCCACCGTGGGTCTTGTCCTTTGAGTTCGATTGAGGATTAGTCTTCATTTTCTTTCCTCTGTTTTGCCCACTGGCAAGGACATGAGCACTTGTGGTAGAAGAGACCTTATTTTTCTTCATCCCCGATTCAACTGTCTTTAACAAGTTGTGGAGTTAGGTCAATTTGGTCTCCATGTTATTCAAATGATACGTTAAGATAAACTGATCATAACCGGGAAGCAAGGAGTTTAGGATTGTGTCTATGACCAACTCTTTGTCAAAGGACACATTGACCTTTTCCAAACACTCCACATATCTCTACATTCTCTACACATGATTGCAGACAAATTCTCCTTCCTTCAACTTGTATGCCATTAACATCTTGACGACATCATACCTCTCTTGACGTGCTTTCTTGTGAAACTTTTCAGCAAGATCCAAGAACATCTCATATGGCCAATAGTCCTCATAGAACTTTTGAAACTCATGTAACAGGGTTGTTACCATGATGCAAGCAACCTTTGTTGCGTCCTCATAGTGTTGCTTATAGGTGGCAAGCTCCTCTGAAGTAGCGGTTGACTCATTGACTTCGAGTAGAGGTTTATCGAGAACATATTCTTTACCCTCGTATCGAAGAGTCATTTTGAGATTTCGCATCTAGTCCATGTAGTTTGGACCAACTAATTTCTTCTTTGATAGGATCGATAGAAGAGTGAAGTTCAAGTTGTTGGTGGAAGATTGAGCAGCAGTAGCATCTCCAAGAGTAGACATCTATATAAGAAAGATAATTTTAGTTGGTTGACATAAATCCTTAATGTTTTAACCCAAAATAAATATTCAATACTAGGAACCAAAATACATTTCACAATCAAGAAGAGGGGTGTCGTTGTCTTATTGCGAATTAATGAAGGTAAGTAAGACAATTTACAAATTTCAATCTAATATGAAATTCCTAGATCTTTTGAGATTCACTGAATCTTATCAATGACATATTTAATCTCAGATATTGTTCTTCTATTTGTGACAAGGATACTGAGAATCACAAACAATATGTGAATAATCATGCAAACACGCTTGACAATCTCGATGTCATTTATCATCTCAAAGTAATGTGTTGGTAAACCACACACGCTCCATTAACAATGATAATTTTTGAGTTGTGTCATCATGTCAACTTTATAGTTCCAAATTAGTGTGTTGGTTAGCCATGCAATGTGTATTTTTCATGGATTAACATGTTTTTCACATTTTCGTAAAATAACTAGAGTGGGATTTTAAAGAATGTTCTAGTACTTTGTAGCATTATACTTTTAATGAGATTATGTCCTATCAAACTCGTTCAACTAACGACCCTCCACCATGCAAACACGCTTGACAATCTCGAAGTCATTTATCATCTCAAATTAATGTGTCGGTAAACCACACATGCTCCATTAACATTGATAATTTTGAGTTGTGCCATCATGTCACCTTTATAGTCCTAAATTAGTGTGCCAGTTAGCCATGCGATGTGTATTTTTCATGGATTAGCATACTTTTCACATTTTCCTAAAATAACTAGAGTGAGATTTTAAAGAATATTCTAGTATTTTTATAGCATTATACTTTTAATAAGATTATGTCATATCAAACTCGTTCAACTAACGACCATCCACCACACAGGAGAGCGGTGGGTGAAAATGACACTCATTCAACGATCATTTTATAGGTCGTTTCCTTATACCCTCTTTATAGCATAACTTCGTGAATGATGCTTACTAGCGATTCGATTAACTTTTATTATACATATAGTAATTGGAGTTTTAATATTATATACTAGGTGTATTTGAAAACATTTCAGAATAAATGGTTTAAATGTTAATTATCTAAATTAAGCTTTTAATTAATTAAAATTTATACAAATTATGATTTAATCTTTTATCTTTGAATTAAACAATTAATTATATTATATTAAATCATTTGGGGATTAAATAATTATTTTCAATTAAACAATTAATAAAATAATTCAAATTTAATCATAATCCAAAACCTTACTAATTTTTGAAAATTAGGTTTAGGGTTATCTGGTTTTAATTATTCAAAATTCAAGGCATTTAAAATAATATTAAGTAAATAAGGTGAACCCTAAGGAAACCTTAGAGCCATTTTCGAAAGTAAGGGGGTGGAGGGTAGGTTTTTTAGAACCTTTTGCAAAAATTCAAGCATTTAGGGTTTAATTTTTATAAACCTTAATTTTGATCCATTCACGATTATGCATAATCAAATAGAAAACCAAGTTTTTGATACCACTGATAGGTTTTATAGGTTATAATTCAATACATGAGGCAAAAATAACTTAACACTAAGTTCACATGCAACCTATCGGGATATAAGTTTTCTATATTGATAACAATAGGCTATGAATATCAAGAATCCTGAGGGAAGCCTACAATAATCAAAATTCATATAGGATTACGTTTTACATATCTTTTGATTATTATAGAAAATAATAAAATCAATTCCTTTCTTAAAAAGCCTTGGAAAACAAGCAACAAAATCTTGATGCCTATAATGGTTTGTACTCAAACCCTATCTATTAGAGGACTTGAGGAGAGAGGAGGAGGAGAGGGGAGTAGAATTTTGGCTACTCCTTTGAGTGCAAGAGTGGACGAAAATGAGGAGCCAAAGGGTCCTATTTATAGCTGATACAAGGAGCCTTGGAAACCCAAATTTGAATATAATATTAATATTTCAAATTAAGTAATTATTCAACTCCTACTTAATCTTAAGGAATATTCCATCAACCCTAAAAATGCTCTCCAAACCGTCCAAGGCTTGGAAGCTTATGGAATTCCCTTTTATTCAACTATTGAACAATTATAGCTTAATTCCTTGCACTTTTAATTAATCCAATTAATATAAAAATTAATTCAAATTAATTATTAAGTAAATAATACTATTTCTAATTAATAATCAATCTCATAATATATTAACAAATTATTTATTAATCCCATAATAAATCAATAAATCAACCTCTCTCTCCAAATGTCATTCTACTCACTTATTATTTTTTAGAGAAACCCAAAAAGGAGTTTGCATTTAATTCAAGTATATACCAATTTAGTTATTGGTTTAGACACCTTAATCCAATAAAATCAACTTCAATAAGGCCAATATTCATCCAGTTGAAAGCATTTTAACTTTCTAATTATGAAGTTTGTCATGTAGCGATCCACAACATGTTTCCACCATCTAACCCTTAAATCCAACCATCGAACAAATATGTAACATCTCAATTTTCACAATACATTTTTTAAATTTTAAATAAGGAAAAATTTTCATTTTCTTAGAACCAAACATCAATAAAACCATTTGTTCCATAAGTCATAATCCTGAAAATCAGAGTATCATAAGACAACACAGAATCTCAAACATGAAAGTTGTTAATGAGTGTGTACAATCATGTATTCGCCTTCCCACGATCATCTGAAGTGCTTGAAACATTTAATCAATAATTGTAAGCCAAAGCTTATTGAGTTCCCCATGATACCATATATTGATGTACATCAATACACATACATCCATACAACCAAATCTCTTAATACCTAAGACCGATCAGCCATCAACTCCTACATAGGAGTATCCAGATTCACAACACTTTATTTGATCTTTCCATCAACTCCTAGATAGGAGTATCCAGAATCACAACACTTATGTTGGTATTATCATCAACTCATAGACATAAGTATCTAGACTCATAACACTTAAGTTTATCTGGTTATCAACTTCGAAATAGACATATCAAAGCATTTTACAAACAAACACTTATCACACTACAAATTAACCAAACTACACAAACAAGCACATTTTGACAGTAACCATATCCTAGCATTCAGAGACATGTACTGTCATATATAGTATAGTGAGAAAACTCATTTAATCAAAACAAAAGTAAAACATCTCACACAGAAGCAGCTTCTCACACCACCGAACCTCATGGAGATCTGGAAGATGCTTAGGAAATAAGATCTCAACTTCAAAATCCCAAACAAGAAATGAACCACCACCTTCTTCTCTAAGACAAGACCAAAACACCAACAAAGGCAACCAACACTCAAGATTCTCTCTCACTAGGGATATGGTTTCGTTTCTGAGGATGGAGACTAGGATAATCAACAAACCCTAGTAGTTAGTGCACTTATATAAGGCCCAAAACCTAAGGTTTAAGGTTTAAATCCTAGCCGTCACCGCATCGCGACCAGTACAAGACCACGTCACAACTTAAAATACCATGGTCGCGCCACAACAAGGTTCGCGCCGCGAAAAAAAACCCTAATCCACAAATTTAATTAAATAGAATTAATGAAGAAAGAATTATTGTAACATTTGTATTCTATTAAGTTTTCCTTTTAGCCCGTAATGCAAAACTTTACATTTTGGTCCCCTAGCTAGTACGCGGGGTGTACTCTGGAAGTACGCTTGGCATACTTGCCCATTTTCGGATCGTGAGACTCATCCACGTATACAGGGCATACGTGGAGTACACATTGCATACGAAAGGTAGGGACAAACTCTAATTTTTAGGGTTTATGCCCTATTTAATCAACTTATCTCACTCTTGGACACTCTATTAACCAACCTCCATCTATCTTTACCCTGAAAACGAAACCCTAAGTGTATTTGGTGAGTTTTGAGCTTGAAAGAGAGTTTGTTGGCGTTTTAAGGTGAAGAAGAAAAAGAGGAACACTTAGAGGAATAACTTGAGCTTGTATATCCAGGGTTACCTTCACATTTGCAATCTTTTGGAGGTAAAAAGCTCTCATCTTGTTGGTCATTTGTGCTAGATCTATTCTATAGTGTTATTCATGCATTTTTGAATCTTTTGAGTTAAAATTGAGCCTTTGATATACTCTAGAAGCCATGGATGTTAGATCTTAGATCCAATGAGGTCCCTAGTTCATAAAAATGCAAAATTTATGGAGGATATTGGTCCATGCACGTATTACGACCTTTATTAAGCTCATTTTAATCTTGAGTGACATTAAGCCATGCATGGGTGTAAAGTTGCCAACTTTACATGATAAGTTACCCTTTAGAATCAGTTTTGTAAGTTTGACTTGTTGTCATAGCCGATTAAGTGCTTAATGGTGAGGATTGGTAGTTTAGGGAGTACTGTTGGATTAGGTGTCTTAGCCCATAATTACATTTGGTATGTACTTAACTCGATTGTAGCATGGTCTTTTTGGGTTGCCTTCACCAAAGCAACTTGACTGGATGAATAATGGAGAAAGAGTATAAATATGATTTATTAATATATTATGTGAATAATATATTAAAAGAGAAATCATATTGTATAATTAATATTGGTCAAAAATTAAATTAGAATTAATTTTGTGGTCAAAGGAGATTAATTGAACTAAGGGGACAATGGGCAAAGGATCTCTTGGACAAGAGGTGGACGAAATCTTATGGAAGCCCATAAGGATTTCATCAAAGGCTAGGTATTCTTGAAGATTCATATGAGTTGCTTAGGGCTTAAGCAACCAAATTAGGTATTTAACCGAAACCCTAATTCTTTAGCTATATAAAGGACCCCTTAGGCACCTCAAATCGGCTACTTGAAACCCTAGAAAGATCCTAGAGCCGATTTTGAGCCTCCCTCTCTGTCTCTCTCTCTCATATTCACCAACTTGCTTCTTGGTGTTTGTGATCGATTAGAGGTATTACACTTGTGATACTAAGCTCTCAAAGGCAAGGATTTTCAAGCTACAATTGAAAGGTAACATTATTACTTATTTAATTATGTTGATTTCGATTTCTATATGATTGGTTTAGGGTTTACAAGTTTTGGATGATTATTGCATGTACAATTAGAAAAACCTAGATCCAAAGCTTTCGGGTTTGAATGTGCACCATAGGATTGTTGTTTTGCTCAAAGTAGGTCTCATTCACGAAGCTGTTCTATAAGGGGTGTTTAAGGAAACAACCTATAAAATGACCATCATTGGGTATCCACTCTTACCCACCGCAATCTTGAATAGTGGAGGCTCGTTAGCCGAACGGGTAGGATAAGGCAACTAATTCCTCATTAATAAGTATAATGATCTATAAAAGTAACTAAATGTGTTTATAAATTCCCAATCTTAGTTACTTTAGGAAAAATGTGAAAATGATGCTATTCCATAATATTACACTTTGCACCTTGCCTAGTCGTAAGTGGAGCATGCGTGGATAACCGACACACTAATTTGGGACTAACAAGACTTGCAAAGGGTAGCTCGATATTTATCATAGATCAATGGAACATGTGTGGCTAACCGACACATTGATTAGGTGGTAAATGACATCGAGAGTACCAAGTACATTTGCATGGTTATTCACACCATGTTTATAATCCTTGGTATCCCAGTCACAAACTTGAAGTGCATATCGAGATTTAAACATGCCATTGAAAAGTTCAATGAATCTCAAAAGAATCTAGGAATTTCAATTCATTTAAAACTTAATTGTATGTTTCGTTTTTCATGGTGGAAATTGGTAAATCGTCATTGACCTAACTTCAAATTATTTTCAACTAGATTACGACATCCCTCTCCTGAATTGTAAATAATTGTTTTGGGTCCTAGACCTAATTTATCATTTGGGTGTTAAATTGGGGATTCTTATCTAATCTAAACTTTGTCTCTTTTCTTTTTCAGATGTCTACTCCAAACAACAACGATTCTAGCTCAACCCTTCTGGCTCATTCTCACTCATGAACTTGTGTGGGAGGGTGATATTTGATGGGTCCAACTTTAACGCTTAGATCCACAACATTCGCATGGTCACCCACTACGAGGACAAATAGTATGTTCTCGACAAGGAGCTGAAGGAGATTGACCACAACACTGCTACTCCCAAGGAAATTGTTCTGTACGAGACTCATGAGAGAGATGCTATGAAGGTTCATTGCATCATGCTCGCAACAATGACTGTTGAATTCCAAAAGTCCTACGAGGACTACTATCCATTCGAGATGCACCAAGATTTGATGGAAAGGTACCATCAAAGTGCTAGGCAGGAAAGGTACGAGATCATCGTTGCGATGATCACTACTAAAATGAAGGAGATGGAGAGTCCATCACGGCCCACTTGCAGAAAATGCAAAGATATGTGCACCGCTTGCTGAAGTTGAATGTCAACTTCGATGAGGAGTTTGCCATAGATATCATTCTACACTCCTTGCCTTATTATTATGATCAGTTTCGTATGACTTATCATATTAAAAAGGAGGAGGTCACTCTAAGCAAGCTTTAAGGCCTGCTAAGGACTACTGAGAGTAGTCTAAAAGGAAAATCTATTGCATCTACTCCTACTAGTGCTGCCCCTGTCTTGGCTGTTGGGAAAGGAAAGGGAAAGAAGATGAAGGCTCCTTCTAAGAGCCACAAGGTAAAGTCCCATGATGGTACCTCTTCTAGTGGAACCAAATCTGGTCCTGCTGCCCCCTCTTCCAACCCGAAGGATGTAAAGTGCTTCTACTGTCACGACAAAGGGCATTGGAAACGAAGCTGCCCGAAGTATCTGCAAGATATCAAGGATGGGAAGATAAAGCCCACCTTCGCAGGTATTTATACTATTCAATCTAATAACTCATCACATGCTATGTCTTGGGTCCTCGATACAGGATGTGGTTTTCACATTTGTTCAAATTTGCAGGGTCGAAGAAGAAGTATGTATGTGGAGAATGGGAATAAAAACTTGATCATGGGGAATAGGAAAGCGTCGTCTGTCACCAAGATTGGAGTTTACTCTTTAGTGCTTAGTAATGGGATAGGTTTAAATTTGAAAAATTGTTGCTACTCGTCAGAAATGACATGAAACATTATTTCTTTTCATGGTTTGTATGAACGAGTTTTTAGATTTTCGTTTAATAATGAAATTGGTTCTATTAATGCTTTTGTTAATGGTACTTTCTATTTTGAAGCATTGCCTTGTAATGGAATATATGAAACTGTGATGGTTGTAGACACTTAGGACATGATATGTTGCATATCGATTCTTCCAATGGTTTGGACAAAGCATGCATGTGGCATTATCGTCTTGGACATGTCAACAAGAAGCGCATAGCTCAAATCCAAAAGGATGGAGTGTTGGAGTCATTCGACCTTAGGGATGATGACGCGTGTAAGTCTTGTTTACTTGGAAAGATGACTAAGTCACTCTTCGCTGGTACTTGTGAAAGGGGTGTGGGTTTATTGGATCTCATCCATACCGATGTATGTGGGCCCTTTAGATCCACCAGAAGGGATGCAAACCACTTCTATGTGACTTTTACCCGATGATTATAGCAAATATGGGTATATCTACTTAATCAAGCACATGTCAGAAACCTTTCAAGGAGGTGAGTACCTTAGTATTGAATTCCACGACTACCTAAGGAATGCATAATTGTTTCGCAATTGACGCCTCCTAGGACACCACAGTTGAATGGTGTGGCTGAGAGGCGCAATCGAACCTTGTTGGACATGGTTCGTTCCATGATGAGTCGAACTTCGTTACCTATCTCATTCTGGGGTACGCCTTAGAGACTGCCGCCCATATCCTTAATCTAGTCCCGACTAAGACGGTTGCCAAAACACCTCATGAGATGTGGACATGGAAGGTTCCCTCGTTGTCATATATCAAGGTTTGGGGTTGCGAGGCTTTTGTAAGATGAGAGACTCACGACAAGCTCGAACCTCGTAGTGAGCGGTGTGTTTTCATCGGCTATCCACATAAGTCCTTTGGATATCTCTCCTATAGACCGAGTGATAATGTTGTCTTCATTGCAAGGATAACAGTTTTCCGAGAGCGAGAACTCATATGCCAAGAGAACAGTAGGAGGCAAATTGATCTTGAAGAGCTTCAAGAATCAAACGATGAAGGAACCTCTAACACTAGCGCTCAACCCGAGGAGGAAACTCCTGTTGAACCGATTGACGAGTCCTTACCTCTTAGACGTTCCAGTAGAGTTAGTGTTCCACACATATTATATGGTTTCCATATAACAGCTGAGGGTGATACGTTTATTAGTGATAAGTACACTAATAAATTTGGATGAACCTAACAACTACAAGAAAGCCATGGCAGTCCCGGAGTCTGCGATGTGGAAAGAGGCTATGGATAGCGAGATTCAATCCAAGTATAACAATCAAGTTTGGAACTTGGTTGACAATTGTAACGCCCGTAGATTAGGGGTAGTCAATTTAAGGACAATACGCGTCAAAAATGACTTTTTTATGGAAAATTATTTTGAAGGAATAATCTTAACTAAGTTTTAGTATATGTTACAAGGACTTCGTACATATAAAGAACGCTGAAATCCGAGTTATAACGAAGAAGTTATGACCCGTCGAAGTTTCGCAACAGAACTGACACGACGCTGAATGACGTAAAAAGTGAACTTACATTAGAGCGATATTTAGCCTTAGCAATCTAAACGAAAGTCTTAGAGTTCATTAAACCGTGAGCGTGCATAAAAAGAACGTCCAAATCTGACTTCGTATGAGGAAGTTATGATTTTTCTAAGTTTCGACTTAGCGGTATGCAGCCCGAATACTCGATTTGTGATCGAGCAGTTTTTAGCCAAAAAAATCTAAACGAGAATCGAAGATCACGTCATTAGTAGTGCAACGACAAAAAGACAGACGAAGACGGATGTCGGATGAAGAAGTTATGAATTTATAACGAATTTTTCCTGTCCCGGCCTACTAAAAATAAATAATAAAAATAAATTCAAAATTAGCCGATGGAGTCTAAAAGAAAGTTGTAGAGCGTAGTCTCACCTACGCGTGGATATAAACAACGTCGAAAACAGAGTTCGTATGAGGAAGATATAAATTTTTTAAGTTTATTAAATAATTAAAATATATATTTAATCTTTAAGTCGGATGTATATCCGAAGGAGTCATTGATCTTATCCAAAGTATGCCCAGTGTATAGGCGTATGCCCAGCGTACCCCGGTGCATGAACCCCTCGGACTCGAGTGCCTCGCATACGTAAGCGATGACGTTTTTTGGCACTACGCCCCACGTAGCTAAGCATTACGCCCAACGTAATGCGAGGGTTCAGCCCTATAAATACCTTGTGAGGGCAGCCGACCTTCTTGCCCATTTTCTCTTCTCTCTCTCTCCCGTTTTACCTTGTTTTTCATGTAAGAAATATCCCGAAGCCCCGGTATCATTCCCGAGCCCCAAAGCAAGTCTCGAAGCTCCGAAGATCCCGAGAAGTGCAATTCTCAAGCTGAAGCTCTGCCCGCGAGAAGCCAATTTTTGTGAAGATCTTCCAGAACTACCAAAGAATACTACTTCTACAAGCCGTAGTTCTGTCCGATCATCTTCTGATGAAGTGAGTGTATAGTCACTTTCTTCTTACACATAAATATGAAGTATTTTATAAAATACGTGCTATGTGTATATATATTGTTGTTTATATGTGTGAGTGTATAGTCACTTTCTTCTTACACATAAATATGAAGTATTTTATAAAATATGTGCTATGTGTATATATATTGTTGTTTATATGTGTGAGTGTATAGTCACTTTCTTCTTACACATAAATATGAAGTATTTTATAAAATACATGTTATGTGTATATATATTGTTGTTTATATGTGTGAGTGTGTGGTCACTCTCTTCTATCACATAATTATAAAGTATTTGATATGAAATACGTGTTATGTGTACATATCGTTGTTTATATGAGAGAATGCATATTTACTTTCTTCTAACACATAAATTCGAAGTATTTGCTATGAAATACATGCTATGTGTTTATATATTGTTTGTCTATTTGAGATGGGCATAGAATTGATGTTTTATACAGGTGTTAAATGATTTAAACTATGTAAGTATTTGTATCTACGAAAATGTTGGGTAGAACATGGGTAGATGGGATAGTTGGTGACTATGAAGTTAGCGCCTATTGTATAAACCTTGGTGACTATGGAGTTAGCACCTATTATATAAACCTTGCTAACTATGGAGTTTGCGCCTATTATATAAACCTTGGTGACTATGGAGTTAGCGCCTATTGTATAAACCTTGGTGACTATGGAGTTAGCACCTATTGAGTAAACCCTGGCGATGATGTGACTTCGTGCCTATACCTCAGGTCAATCCTTAAGAATGAAGGATAGATGATTCTTAGGGTAGATCCTTAAGATAAATGGAGATAATGGGGGATGGGTAATGGGTTGATTGTTTGATGATTAAATATAATAATTATATTATTGTGGGTTGAAAACTCAATATGCTCACCAGGCTCCCAAGCCTAACCCACTCAGTTTTCTTTGCATTACAGGTAATGACACGAGGGTATAAGTTATTGGACTTGACGAGAGATTTTGGATTATAGATCAGTAGTTATAAATAACTGTTATAAGGTCTATTTTATATTGTATATGCTTTTGGTCTGTATCAGAACATGACATCCCGAGATTTTGTTATATAATGAAAATACATTCTCTTTGAGAAACGTTTTGATAAATTTTTATCATATTTTATTTTGGGAACAAATTCCGCAACTCTTTTAATCAAAGGATTACTCTGATTTTATAAAACAAAGCATAAACAAATCGGTCTTTTCTGGCCGTGAAAATGGGGATGTCACAACAATGTACTAGGTCGTAAGACGGTCGGTTGCAAATGGATCTTCAAGAAGAAGACTGACATGGATGGGAAATTACACACATATAAGGCGCGATTGGTTGAGAAGGGTTTTACTCAAACTCCTGGAGTTGACTATGATGAGACCTTCTCACCAGTAGCAAAGATTAAATCTATAAGGGTTATGCTAGCCATAGCTACGTTTCATGATTATGAAATATAGCAGATGGATTTCAAAACCACTTTCCTTAATGGGAAGTTGGCTGAAGATATTTACATGAGTCAACCAGAGGGTTTTGTCGATGCGAAGTACCCTACTAGAGTGTGTAAGCTTGAGAAATCCATCTATGGATTGAAACAAGCATCTCGCAGATGGAATCTTTGTTTCGATGAGAAAGTAAAAGAGTTTGGTTTTTCAAGAAGCGAGGATGAGTCCTTCGTATATGTCAAAACCAGTGGGAGTATATTTTGCTTTTTCGTATTGTATGTGGATGACATACTGCCCATACGAAACGACGTCCCAACCTTGCATGAGGTTAAGTCCTGACTTGGGAAGTGCTTCACTATGAAGGGCCTCGGAGAAGCTGATTATATTATTGGGATAAGGATTTTAAGAAATATGAGTAAAAGACTAATAGGACTTAGTCAAAGTACTTACTTGGATAAAGTGTTGAAACGTTTCAGCATGGAGAATTCCAAGAAAGGGGAGTTACCAATCCAAAACAATACCAAGTTGAGTAAGAATCAAACCCCAAGTACCGAAGCTAAAATAGCATAAATGAGTCGAGTACCTTATGCTTCTGTAATTGGCTCAATCATGTATGCTATGATGTGTACTCGCCCTGATGTGGCCTTTGCTTTGAGCATGGTCAATAGATATCAAGGGAACCCTGGTAGGGAACATTGGACCGCAGTGAAGAACATTCTCAAGTACATACGAAGGACTAAGGAATGGTTCCTTATCCTCGGTGGGAGTGATGACTTGAGAGTGCGAGGGTATAGTGACGCCAATTTTCAGACCGACCGGGATAATTTCTGCATGCAGTCGGGCTGGGTGTTTACCCTGAACGGAGGAGCAGTGAGTTGGAAAAGTTCCAAGCAGGAGACCATAGATGATTCAATGTGCGAATCAGAGTACATAGCAGCAAGCGAAGTGTCAAAGGAGAGCATATGGACAAAGAACTTCATTGGAGACCTTGGAGTTGTACCTACCATAAAGGAGTCTATGGAGATTTTCTGCGATAACGAAGGTGCAGTTGCCTTGACCAAGGAACCGAGGGATCATGGTTCTTTTGGGTTCCCTTCACCAAAGCAACTTGATTGGATGAATAATGGAGAAAGAGGATAAATATGATTTATTAATATATTATGTGAATAATATATTAAAAGTGAAATCATATTGTTTAATTAATATTGGTCAAGAATTAATTTAGAATTAATTTTGTGGTCAAAAGTGATTAATTGAACTAAGGGGGCTGATAATTATGTGATAATTGCAAAATAGGCTGAGGATCTCTTGGACAAGAGGTGGACGAAATCTTATGGAAGCCCTTAAGGATTTTGTCCAAGGCTAGGTATTCTGGAAGATTCCTATGGGCTGCTTAGGGCTTAAGCAACCATATTAGGTATTTTACTGAAACCCAAATTCTTCAGCTATATAACGGACCCCTTAGGCACCTCAAATCGGCTACCTGAAGCCCTAGAAAGACCCTAGAGCCGATTTTGAGCCTCCTCCTCCTCTCTCTCGTTTTCTCCAACTTGCTTCTTGGTGTTTGTGATCAATTAGAGGTATTGAACTTGTGATAATAAGCTCTTAATGGCAAGGATTTTCAAGCTACAATTGAAAGGTAACATTCTTACATGTTTAATTATGTTGATTTCGATTTCTATATGATAGATTTAGGGTTTACAAGCTTTGGATGATTATTTCATGAACAATTAGAAAAACCTAGATCCAAAGCTTTAGGGTTTGCCACTGCACCATAGTATTGTTGTGTGTACTGACCCCAGATAGAGTACGCTAAGCGTACGAGCTATGTACGCCCCATGTACTCAGCATATGGGCTTTTGGGATTGACGTTCTCAGTATTGGGCCATTCTTTGTACTTCTAAGGTTGGGCCTTGTTGGTCCATTGGACGGTTAATTTTGGATCTTTGATAGTATTTTGGGCTCCTTTGGATTTAGGACCATTATGGGTTTTGGGCCTAATTTGGAAGATTTGGAAAATATCAGGCTTTGGGTTGCCATTTAGGATTTGGGCATTTTGAGTAGTTGGATTGGTCTTTGGTTTTGGGCCAAGTGAGAAAAAGAGTAAAATTGTATTTTACCCTGGTTGTGGGTTAAGTAGCTTAGATACTTGATTATGGGTCGAGATCTAATTATTAATTGGAACTTATTTTGTTGATGATAGCACGGGGATTTTCCGGATCAGCATGACAGGGATTCATTTGAGTGTTTTAGCAGCTAGAGGTAAGTTTCCTCGTTGTGTTCAATGGGTCGAAGGCACCAATGCCGGCCTATGGTTTGATATGTTAGGATGCCAGTTTTCTGCGTGATTCTTGCATGTGTTATATTCTTATATGTTTACCGGGCAAGGCCCGATGACTATCTTGTATGCTATTATCTTTATGATTATTGCATGTGTTTGTATGATTATGTGTTTATATGTTTATATGTATACCGGGCGGTTCCCGATGCCAGGTGGAGCCTGGTGATTGACAAATCTGTATACCGAGCGGGGCTCGATGCCGGGCGGGGCCCGTTATATGTTTGATATGTATGGTATGTGGTATTTTGGGGAACTTACTAAGCTTTGTGCATACGGTTTTCAATTTATGTTTCAGGTACTTCTGGTTCGAAGGGGAAGAGCCCGGGATAATTGCATTACACACACCATATTGTTCCGCATTTCTTTATTACTCTGATGTTTTTTATGTATTGATACACTCTGATTCACCGTGATTTTTATGATGATGTTTTGGAATAATGGTTTTATTAGATTAAATATTGAAATTTCCAGTCTTAATTTTTGGGATGTTACAAGTTGGTATTAGAGCCTTACTTTGAGGGATTCGGACATACCCTCGGGTGTGTTGGGAGCCTTATCTTAATGTGGATTGTATGTGTGGTCAAGGAGTGACTTGAAGGATTCAAGGCAATCCTTGAGGAAAGTACGGATAGATGTGGAACGTAGTTTGGGCCCGTACTACTTGAAGAAGAGGATCCGTACTCGAGTCAAGGAGAGTTGCGATGAAACCAGGAATCTTGTAGAGTATGAGACTCCTCGATATATATTTATACGTGTTCTGATGGTTTGTATGGTCTATTTTCAGTATGTTGACTCTTCAAGGAAAACGAGTAAGTGGTCCTAGTGCTGGTGAGGGCTCAGACTCGGGTTCTGGAGCCAGGCAATTGGATGATCAGATGTAGGAGTTCATTTCATATGGGATTACCTGTAGCATACTTAATCAGACCCCTATGATATTTAGTACGATCAAGGAGGGTATCATGGAGGTGTTGGAGGAGCGTTTGGGCTCTTTCTGTTCTAAGATGGTGGCTTTTATTGGGGCATGTTCGTTGACATTTAGGGAGTTCTGGGCATGTGGAGCTCCAAACTACTATGGGGAGAAGGACCCGATAATGAGCAGACAATGGTTAGCAGATGTCGCTAACGCCTTCCGCACTATCAGTTGCCTAGATGGGGCAAAGGTCGGACTTGCCTCATGTCTTCTGAAAGACAGAGCTCGAGACTGGTGGGAGGAGGTTGGGTGCTCTGTTGGTTATGAGGCGGTTGATTCGATGACATGGGATGATTTCGTGACTAGATTCCAAGCTGATTTTGCACCAGTGGCTAAGGTACAACAGTTGGCGAGGGAGTTCCAGCACCTTCGGCAGACTACTGAGACGATGGCTGAGATTACTGCGATGTTCCGTGAGAGGGCGCTATTGGTTCTGCAGTATGTGGCAGATAAGCAGATAAAGAAGGCGAGATACCATGAGATGTATGTAACATCCCGACCCCCAGGTATAAATTTTAAAGCTTTATGTTCAATTTTTTAGACCTAATCGACGAGTTGGCTGCCCCAACTCGTTGTGTAGAAAAGGATCCGGCAGCGTGAACTTTATCACCTACTCGACGAGTTGGAGGACCCAACTCGACGAGTTGGAGCTGGAATATGAAACCCTAATTTCCAGGGTTTTGCACCCTATTTAAAGGCTCATTAGCCACCCTCTGCATCTCTTATCACCACCTTTGACCTCAGAAAACCCTAATCACGTATTACTCCTCATTTTGTGTGTGTAAAAGCTTGGAATGTGGTTTTTGTGAAAGAAACTTGAAGACTCAAGATCTTGGATCAAGGAGAAGATTGTAGATCCAGTACCTACTCCGTCTTGGCTTCCATTTGAAGGTAACAAGTTGTTGCCTTGATTATTCTAGTGTTAGATCTCATCATTCAAGGGTTTAAGGCCATTTCTAGCATATTTGTGGGTCATTTCTGGTATTGAGCATGATCTGAAGTTGTAACTTCAGATTTGGACTCCTCTAAGCCCTCATAGTCATAAAGTTATCGAATTTATCAAGGTTTGGCCCTGCTCTTTGACTTAAACCTCTTCCTTAGCATAGTTTTGGCATTTAAGGCCTTGCATGCACGTAAAGTTTGCAAATTTACGTGGTAACTATGCCCAAGGAGGCTAGATCTACAATTTGGAGCTTTGGAGTAGCTTAAAAACATCTGAATGAGAAATGGCTGAAGGAACTCGACGAGTTGGATAGCCAACTCGACAAGTTAATATGGGTTTTCCCGCTTTCTAGATTCTACATGAACTCGAAGAGTTATGAGGTGACTCGACGAGTTGGTTAGGGCTTTCCCGATTTTCTGGATGTTGTACGGACTTGACGAGTTGACTCAGGTTTTAGCAGGTTTTTCTGAATTTGGAAGGAACTCGACGAGTCAGTGGCTGTACTCGACAAGTTGGGTCAACATGGACTGTTGACCTTGACTGTTGACTTTGATTTTGACCAAGGGTTGACTAGTTGACTTATGAGGGTACTTTGGTAATTTGGGAATTTATAAAATTGAAACAATGGCGGTTGTAGGTGTTGGTGTTTGGAGCCGTGTTTCGAGAGTTTGATATTTCAGTTCCGATCGACATTGTGAGGTGAGTTTTCCTCATTGTACTTGCAGGGTCAAAGGCACCAAGGCTGGTCCTTTGGATTGTTATCTTGCTTTATCGATAGTGTGATATGTTAGATCGATATCCTGGTAGGATGGTAGATAGGATGTCTCTATGTGGTTATGATCAGTTAGATTGGTATCATGGTAGACAGGATGTTGTTATGCTTAGTGATCTATAGATCGGTTTGTCTGTCTGTAGATTGTTATGTCATTAATTGATATATGTGCACATGTTTGATTGGTGGTTGAGGCTTATATGCTTTGTGCGACAGCTAACAGACCAGGGCATTCTAACCGGATGGTTGTAGGCCGAGAGTATTCCATCCCAAGGATGCTTGGACTCATAGTATGTGGGCATTCCAACCCGATAGCTGTGGGCCAAGGGTATACCATCCCGAGGATGATTGGACCCATAGTATGTTGGCATTCCAACCCGATGGTTGAGGGCCTGAGGCATTCCAACCCGATGGTTGATTGGCCCTATAGTATGTTATTATTTGTTATGATATGGTTATGTTGTATGGCGTTAGCACTACGCCTAGGAAAAAACTAAAACTTGGTATTTTGGGGGACGCTCACTAAGCTTCGGGCTTATAGTTTTGGATTTTGTATGGCCAGTAGGGCCAGAGCTGTTGTGGCAAGTGCGGCAAGACGCAAAATGGGCGTGTAGGGTGGGTGGTTATGGCTGCTTCAAGTGCGGCCACACTTGTCATATTAGCAGGGATTGCACTACTACTACTACCTGTTGGATTAATGTCTAAGTCCATAACTATATTTGGTAAGACTTGACCCGACCCGGCATGGTCCATTTGGGTTGCATACCATCATGCACTTGAATGAGAGAAATAAGACACTTATGGTTATTAATATATTATAAGTTCTAGTATATTAATAATAAGAATAATAAGATTATTTAATTAGTATTGATCAAGAATTAATCTAGGATTAATTAAGTGATCAAAAGAAGACTAATTAAATATATGGGTTGATTGTGTAAATCATCCATACTTGTATAGTGGGCTAATGCTCCATGGATAATCAAGTTGGGCTAAAACCCATAGGATGGTCCATGGATGCTCCATGGTGTATTTGTACCCATGGATCCAAGGAAATGGAAAGCCATGACAATTAAGAGTTTACCCTATTTGTGTAACTATATAAGCATCTTATTATTGAGGAAAAATCGGCCACTAGTAGCATTCAAGAAAGGGCTAGCCGATTTTGGTGAGTGTAGAATTCTCTCAAGTCATTCTAAGTGTTTTGATGATTGTGATTCCATTTGAGGTGTCACACTTGGGGCACTAAGCACTCAACCTTCATGAAGACTTTCTACATCAAGAGGTATGTATTCTATCTTGTTACATTATTGTTTTGTATGCTAGATTAGGATAATACCTTGGAAGTTCTTATTTGCATGTATAATAGAGAAAACATAGATCCAAGGTATTTAGGGTTGCATGTACACTTAGGAAGTGTTAGAATGCTCAAAACCCAACAGTGGTATCAGAGCCAGGTTGTTTTCTGTTATATTGATGCAAATATTTTATTTTCAAAGTTGAAAAAAAAAAAAAACCATGAAGTTTGTCAAATTTTAAGATAATTACTTGTTCTTGTGAAAAACTAATTATTTGTAAAATTTGAATAATTTGCTTTATGAGTTGAATTAGGTCAAATTTAATAAAAGATAAAATAATATGATTATTTTATTAGTTTTAAAAGTTTGATCTAAAAAGTTTTATTTTTTTGAAACCTCCATAAGTTATGGATTTGAAAAGGTTTTAAAAAAAAATTGATTCAAAGTTTTTTTGGAGTTACAAAATTTGGTGTTAATGTTTTAAAGGATTACATAACTTAAGAATAAGTTATGGATCACCAAAAGTTTTTTGTGTTATCTTGTTTTATGAGTGAATTTGGATTAATGATGAAAAATTATGTGATAGTTGGTTTTAATCCAAATTAATCTAAGAATTGATTCAAAAATGTGTTTTTGTAACTTGTCCTCAAGTTATATGAAAAGTCACATTTAAGAATCATAAAACTCATAAAAATTGGCAAAGGTTACAAAATGAAGAGTCTAGTTCTAATTAAATGGTTTTATGACTCCATAACTTGTCCTCAAGTTATGGAGGACCAAGAGTCTCTTCATTTAATAAAATAAAAAAAAAAGTGTAACCTTAATTAATTCCATAAGTTATAAAATAAAGAAAAGTTAATTCTTTTATTAGTTTAAAGTCTTCCATAACTTGTCCTCAAGTTATGGAACTTGAAGAGTTTTTGGATTAAAACTACTTTAAACACATAAGTTATGGAATTAATTAGTTTTGAATAGTTTCAAAACTTGCCCTCAAGTTTTGGAATTTGTAAAGTTTTCACTTATGAATACTTTAATTCCAAGTTAGCCCTTAGAATTTTAAAAGTTAAAATTCAACCCTTATACTTTATAATATTATAAGTTAATAATATATATATGTATAAGAGTAAAGTCAGTCTTACCGCTAGTACGCCTCATTCACGAAGCCGGTCTATAAGGTGGGTATAAGGTTGTTGCCTATAAAATGGCAATTTAATGGGTGTCCACTCTCACCCACCGCTTGCTTGACTGGTGGAGGGTCGTTAGCCGAACGGGTTTGACAGGACTAGAATTCTCCCTTCATTAAAAGTATTAATGATAATACTAAGTAACTAAACTCTTAATAATACCCAATCTTAGTTACTTAGGAAAAATGTGAATAAGGTGCTAATCCATGAAATTACACTTTACACTTTGTCTAAGTCGTTAGTGGAGCGTGTGTGGTTAACCGGCACACTAACTTGGACTTAACAAGGTAGGTAAAGGGTGACTTAATATTTATCATAGTATCGATGGAGCGTGTGTGGTTAACCGGCACATCGATTGAGGGGTAATTTATTAAGGGTACCAAGTGATTTGCATGGTTACTTCACACCTTGTTTTGTGATCCTCGGCATCCCAGTCACAAAACCTGAAGGGCACACTCGAGATTGAAACATGCCTTTGAAAAGTTCAATGAATCTCAAAGATCTAGGAGTTTCAAAACCAATTAAAACCTAATAATACATTTCGTTTATCTTGGTGGAAATTGGTGAATCGTCATTCACCTACCTTCAAATATTTTATAGCTTGGATTACGGCATACCTCTTCTAAGTTATAAAATAGTTTGTTGGGTCCTAGCCTTAATATTTCATATTGGGTGTCATATTAAGGACTTTAAATCAACTATCTTGAATATCTCCCAAAAGATGTCTGTAATAGACACCTATGATCTTCCCAAATCTCTTGAAACAAGGTTTCCTAATGAGGATGATGTCCCATGGATATCATACTTCTTTCTCCTCCTCTAATTATTCTCCCTAACCCACAAGTTCTTGAAAAGTTTAAGGTCACTCAAGCCCTATTGGCAAGGCAAGGTCTAGGTGTGATCACATCTTGGAGATGTAGTCACATATTGACAAGCCGGGAGAGTTGGGTGTCAAAGTCTTGAGAAAGTTGGTGGTTCAACTACTTTCTAAGTCACATAGTGAGTTCTTTTGGAACACCTATGAAACAGACTATGACAAGACCCTTAATGATCTTATCTGTTTGCTAAGATCAACTTCCTAAAAACTTTATGGACATTGACAATAGTGACACAGGAAATCCAGAAAAGCATTCTCTTCCCAATGGAAAGGGATCGGCCATAGTCAACTCGGTTGACCAAATGGTAAAGAGAAAAGCTAAGTCTGTGATAGTCTCGTGTACCATTATCAAAGGGTCCATATGTTTGTATTGCCAAAGAAAGGGGCATTGGTTGCGAAGCTGCCAAAATTTACCTAAGGATGTTAAAGTCAATAAGTCTGACTCTACTTTAGGTAAATTCCACTATCTAACTCTGTTAAGTTTCTATTCTGAGATTCTTGATACATGATGTGGGGGTATCAAAGTGGGCTGGATTATGATTTGGTCCAGTTTGACTGGGTCACATGGTGATGTTTTAAGAATGAAAGAAAAGTGAAGAAACTTAAAGAAAGAATATGCTGAATCTGATGGCGTAGATGGATTTCTATCGCATAGTTTGAAGATCGGATTCTTGAGCTACTTCTCAGGAGTTATGAGATATTGCTTAGGAATAGATAACAACAAGTTTTCATATGGATTGTAAGGATAAGTTTTTCCGCAAAGTTTTAAAATAAAAGGAAAATTTTTGATTTTATTTATTTAAAAATATCCTTACAATGGCATTTGAGGAAAAATTGTTGTTTATATAATTCCATTAATAGCAAGAGTGGAAATATGAAATTGATTCTTTCATTTGTGGTAATGTCTAAATTTACCAAATTAAGGAAAGATTCTCATCACCCAAGTTTCAATTGGACCGGAACTTGGAATCATGCAAGTTGTATAGCATGATGAATGAGAACTTTCAAGTATTGGAAAATTAAGACTAATTACTTGTTCACATGGATGTGTGAGTCAAGTAAAGGACTTAGGGATCGAGTACACATTCTTGTGCACTGATTAAGTCCACCACAAAAGATCGATAAGAAGAATCAAATTAGGCAGAAGGATAAAAGTTTCTCAAATCTGAAAAGATGGGAGAGTACTTTAGTATCAGTTTTGTGATCATCTTAATGATTAAGAAACCATATCACAATTAGTTCTCTAAGGAAATCTTAGTGCATTCTTATGACTAAGAAGAGGGATCTTGAATTGTTGAAATGGAAGATGAGTCATACTTCGTTCCAATACAAGTCTTAGAGTCATACTCCAAGATTGTAACTTGAGTGACATGTCTTAAAGAAGATTTAAAACACTTGTCAAATGTAAGAGTAAAAGTTTTCTACTCTTGTACATTTGAGATTGGTAAGTTGTGATGTTTTGGATAAAACAAAGACCAACTTAGGCCAATTGTGTGAAGTGTTTGTCTTGGTTAGAATCCACACTATCTCTTGGATATTTGACAAGGGAGTCTTATAGGTCAAGAGGACAGTGGGAGTCTTAAAAGTCTCAAGAACTAATCAAGAATAAAACCTGAATTTCTTCACTAGCACACAACTTGAGGTTTATAACCTGTCGTGTTGACATATTTTGTGCCCATTCCAGTTAAAGTTGGCTTTGCATATGAGTTCTTAGAGTTCTCAATTTGTTGCACAACAACTTGGAAGCAATGGCAGGCCCTTGAGCTGCCAGGTGGCAAGAAGTTAAGATTGAGTTCGGTCCATATGAGTTTGGATTTGTCATTATCCTTGTCTTGTGACTATGATTTTGACAATTCACATGGATAAGAACACATACACCATTAAATCTAAGTGTCATAAGGTTTCTCTCCGATTCGTGAAAATGATGGTGAGGAAACACTTTCACTAAGTAGATTTTATCTAGATAGTAATTGTGATATTTGCATTCTCAAAGTCGTTAGTGGAGCGCGTGTGGTTAACCGGCACACTAATATGGACTTGTGAGAAGTGGCAAAAAGGTCTAAACATTATGATTACGGCATCCCTCTTCATAATTGTTTAGATACACAAGTGTGCTATCTAAGGGAAGGTGTATGATTTTGATAAAGTTTTATCAAAACAATCTAGTATCAGAAATCTGAACTTTGGTAAGAAAGTCAATGAAGTATTGATTTCTAGAAGTCCAGGTGATTTCTGAGAACATGTCAAAGCTAGTGGGAGCATAAGTGTTATGCTAATAATCATCATGTTAGTGGGAGCATGATAATTATGATAAGTATTGCAAGCTAGCAATGTTGTTTTGCTATAATTAAGGGAGAGGAAATTATACTTCATCTCAAATCTATAAGCTTAGATCGTGAGGTTTTAATCATTTAGTCAAGGATATATATGAATTTCATGTTGGAATGGCTCAACATAAGGAAATTCTGTATATGGGTCCATTATTTGCGTTCTAAAATTCGATTATGATTACGGCATCCCTTTTCATAATCTGAATTATGAGAACTTGGCAAATTAAAATGGAAATGTTATAGCAAAAGACTGGTTTAGTCTTTATGTGAGACATCATGAATCGTGTCCCATATGCTTCGGATATAGGATCGATTACATGTGCTATAATCATCTGTTCTAAAATTTTCCAAAAGCCTGGGGCATTAAGAAGGGAAAAGGTTTAGAACTGGATATGACTAAAAGGATTAAACAATTGTCGAGGACAATCTAAGGTTTACCAAAGATTGGTTACTCAAGGACAATTGGAAGTATAGTGATAATTCTGGAAGGACCATGTTGACATAATCTGTAAGGAGGCAACTCTTGTTCAGAAGTGATAGTCAAAATAGAATCTGGAAATGTTTCAAAGTTAGAATTTTTCAATCTGTGTAAGATTAAGGAAACTTAATGCAAGAAGGATATTTCCAAGGAACTGATCTCCTTTGGAATGCTCTGTAATGGTTGTTGTCAAGTCTTTATGACTTTGTGCATAATCATTACAAGAGGATCAATGCATATAAGTTTAGAATCTGACAGATTCCAGTAAATGGCATGAATTTGGAATTCTTGCATTTGCAGTAAGGATTTGGGAGTGTGAAAAGAGAATCATTGAAGTTATGTTCAATGGATCTAGTTCACAAAGTAAAGATCATAGACAAACATAGTATGCATACTTAGTGTGTGGCATGACTAGTGTTTTGAAAAAAAACATAGTGTACATGCTTGGAGCATGGGACAACTATTGTTTTAAATTCAAGAATAAAGTTGATAGCTGAAACAGTGTACAATGAATAATGTGTAATCATATGGTGATAAATAAAAGGTGTTTTATTTATGTTCAAAGGGTTGATACCATATTGGATTCAATTATTATTGTGTTTCACTTTGCATGTTTTGACTTCCCGAATAAACTAGGTTATTCTTCCGGAATGACTAAGTTATTCAAACCATCCACAGTCGGTCGTATTTTGGAAGTAGATATGAATTAAGACTGTCATGATGGGTTGTAGAGGTCTAAGGTGTTGGACAAGGCTACAACAATCATGAGTGCTCATAAGTTCTGAGTATTGGATTCAACCCGCGCTCATTGGAATCACTTCATGGATTTTATCACGAGTGATCATGAGACGATAATATCTTATATTCTTCAAACCTAGAGATATGAGTTGTTACTATGAGTTGATAGTACATTGATAGCACGAAAACGCATTTGGTAACTCGGTGCTATAAAACGTGCCTTTGTGTATGATTCAACAAGTAGTAGAACAAGCCATATGAGTCGAAGTTTATCCGTTCCTTTTACCTTCGAGATAAAAGCGATATCTGTGGGCCCCTCGATGATTTGATGATGACAAATGGAAGTGCTCGGCCGGGCCAGGACTGATTTGATTTGTTCAATTAGTCAGTTGTCATAAATCGGAAATCGGGAAACAACAAATGGACAGAGAGAATGATTATAATCCATGTCTCAGTCCATATGATATCTAGAATGGAGGAATATATGATCCCTTATCTAATGGACAAGTCACTGACAAAGGTCAGAGTTCATCTACAAGGTCAGAGTTCGACAGAAGCTTTTGAGAGCTACGATTGCCGGTTGGTTCCTGAAGTCATACGCAATAATAGTTTTAGACTTATCCAAGTGGGAGACTGTTGGATTAATGTCTAAGTCCATAACTATATTTGGTAAGACTTGACCCGACCCGGCATGGTCCATTTGGGTTGCATACCATCATGCACTTGAATGAGAGAAATAAGACACGTATGGTTATTAATATATTATAAGTTCTAGTATATTAATAATAAGAATAATAAGATTATTTAATTAGTATTGATCAAGAATTAATCTAGGATTAATTAAGTGATCAAAAGAAGACTAATTAAATATATGGGTTGATTGTGTAAATCATCCATACTTGTATAGTGGGCTAATGCTCCATGGATAATCAAGTTGGGCTAAAACCCATAGGATGGTCCATGGATGCTCCATGGTGTATTTGTACCCATGGATCCAAGGAAATGGAAAGCCATGACAATTAAGAGTTTACCCTATTTGTGTAACTATATAAGCATCTTATTATTGAGGAAAAATCGGCCACTAGTAGCATTCAAGAAAGGGCTAGCCGATTTTGGTGAGTGTAGAATTCTCTCAAGTCATTCTAAGTGTTTTGATGATTGTGATTCCATTTGAGGTGTCACACTTGGGGCACTAAGCACTCAACTGTAACACCGTGATGTCCAAAAACAAAATTTTCATTTAAATAATCAATTTAATCTTAAAAACACTTGTTTAAAATCTTATTCACATTCGAATTACAAAACATAGTTTCATTTTCATTATAATAGAAGACCAGGATCCTCCAAAACACAACTCTTTCTTCGGTGTGTACAATCGAACCGTTGCCATCCCGCGTTACTGTGAGAACCTGAAACAACATAACATAAACAACGTAAGCACGAAGCTTAGTGAGTTCCCCAATATACCTTACGCACATACGCCTTCCGGCCCGGACCTTTCGGTCCACATAACATTGCCTTCCGGCCCGGACCTTTCGGTCCATGTGTCTCAGGGGACTTCCGTCCCTGCTGGGTAAACCTTCCGGCCTTACCCACGCCGACCTTCCGGTCCATTACACATCATATCGCCTTCCGGCCCCTAACATAATCGCCTTCCGGCCCATAATATAATCGCCTTCCGGCCCATAACATACATAGCACATATAACAGATAACTTACCACATATAGCATACCTATCACGTATCATATCCGACCTTCCGGTCACACAGTCAAACCCTTCCGGGTACAGTATAGTGAGAAGACTCACCTCGCGGACACTGGAAGATAGCAACTCCTAAAATCCCTTGCACTTGATCCTCCGAGCTACAAGCTCCCTGTAACATCATATATCCCTTATTAATACTTCTATCTTCCACGTTAACTGGCCCTAAGAAATCACCCCAGTCAACTCTGGTCAACAGTCCATTGTCAGCTCGACTGGACTCGGCGAGTTCCCTGGCGACTCGGCGAGTCTGGTCGTCCTTCAATCCTCTAAGATTCCCCTTCTACTCGTCGAGTATCCTCTTTGACTCGACGAGTCACTCCTGGAAGAATCGCGGGGCCACCCCGACTCCACTCGCCGAGTCTGAAGAACAACTCGGCGAGTCCCAGTGAATCTTCAAGCTACTCGCCGAGTCTGATCATCCGACTCGGCGAGTCCACGCCATGCAGTCGATCAAACTGCTTCCTGAGATACATATTTTCCCGAATAAACAAACATAGGACCTTCTGGACCTCTAAGGGGTACTAATACAGGGTTATAAACATTGGGTAACGACACAACAATCCATCTAATCTCCAAATGGGTTTCATAAACCCTAAATTCGTGCACACATCAATATAGCAGAAATGATCCGAAATATTACCTGAATAACACCCTCTCTGTGTCTCCAAACCTCAGAACTCGATCCCCTTGATATTCCTTAGCCAAAACCTTCTCCTTCTTGGACAATAACTTCCTCAAACCACCAATGATCTTCAATCCTTGTTCTGGATGCCCACAACCGATTTAGGGCCCTTCTCAGTCGGCCAAAAAGGCGAACAATGGAGGCATAAGATCCCTTATATACTTCCCAATACGAAACGGCTAGGGTTTCCGCTGAACAGCGTCGACTCGCCGAGTCCATACCTGGACTCGTCGAGTCCAGTCGCGAACCCGCGACCAAATCTGCGACCCTACTCGGCGAGTCTGGCTCCAACTCGCCGAGTCTCCCCTTTAAAACACCCCAAAATGCAATTTAACAATACTTGAGATTTTGGGCTGTTACAATTCTCCCCCACTAGAATTAGACTTCGCCCTCGAAGTCTCACTCTGAAAATAGTTCTGGATGCTGCTCCCGCATCACACGTTTCGGCTTCCCTAGACACTACCGATCTCTCCCGAGGCCGCTACTGAACCAATACCAGAGGTACCTCCTTGTTCCTCAGAACCTTGATCTTCCGATCTCCGACGGCCACTGGCCTCTCGACGTAACACAGGCTCGCATCCACCTAATCGTTCTCTAGCAGAACCACTGCTGACCCATCCGCTATACACCTCTTCAACTGCGACACATACCAGTGTCATGGATCCGTCCCAATTCCGTTGACAGCTCCAAACGATAGGCCACCCTTCCTACCTTCGCACCTTCACGAAAAGACCCAACATACCGGGGCCCCCCATTTACCCCTCTTCCTAAATCGAAGCACCCCGTCAGAAATACGAAGTCGCTGACCTGAATCACATACTCGTAACGGCGTCTGCCTGCATAACTTTCCTGTTAACTCTAGACGATCACTAACTCTCTTTAACCTGCTGAGTCTGCTTTGTCAACTAAAGTACGAACTCTGAACTGCTCATCACTCTCTGTAATCGGAAATTACCCAAGATGCACTCTGCTCCAAATCTCAACGATCACTCAACCCATAAGGGTTAGGAAACCCTGAACCACCGGATCCCCGATCCAAAGCCCACTTTGCCCATTCCGGACCGACTGAGAGATCCGTTCTCCCTCTCAGATCCACTCTCACAAGTTCCCTCTTGCCATCACATACACATACTGAACTAGTCCCAACACCCGCAGGTGGAAAGACCCGATACACTGATGATATCCTCGAACATTCCCCAAGATGAACCACCACATCCACCCTACACTCTGATCAGATTCACACTGAGAATTTAAAATTTTCTCTCTCCATGCATCCCTTCTGAGCCTCAACAGACATCCCAACCGGGTGGGTTCCTACTCCACTGCCGCGAACACGATGCTCAAAACCATACTCGAAATACTCTAACCATAACTCTGCTCTGCAGCTTTCACTTTCGTGAACTTGCACCCCCTTCGGAGTTACATACCCTCCTCTTTTCCTTTTCCACGGAACTCTCTTGAACATAATGCCACTCCAACCGGTGCCACGGTGCTCGCCCCAAGCGACACCACCCTTTTTGCGTAACTGCTATTCACATACTCTGGTTCTCATTGCAGGGGCTCTCAATCCCATGCACTCTCTCCACTCATCAAAATCACTGCCTCAGCTAAACAAGATCAATAACCCGGGGCCAGACCTTCCGATGCAATCACACTGCAACATACGCGATTCGCAAATCTCGAGCTAATCCAGCAATACCAACAGAGTCTCCAGTATGACTGGACCGACTCTCATAACACGTACTAGCCACTCGAGGCTATATCTCTGTGGGCCCGTACACCCAAACTCTGCGAACCCTCAGGTTCTAACTCTGGGAACCTTCCGGTTCCAGCTCTAGAAACATGCACAACATAATCCCGTGGGATTAATGCAGTACAACCCATCACGTACCTCAAACGTACCAATACTCTGATCGCAAAATTCCGATTACTTACTCAAGCTTGATCCCGACCTCCTCTCAGGCCTCCACAATCAAATTCCCTAGGTCTGTATCTCGCCCCGCATTCCCAACACTCGCTCTCGTCGGCCTATACTTTGCGCTGACAAACACTGCTGAATCTCAACAGCTAAGCACCCTCACATACTCATCGATCTCCCGGAGAATTTTACAATTCTCCCCCACTACAGCACTGACTAACTGCCACCGATCGTCATTAACGACCTTTCAGAACCATCCTGCACAAAGAGAACATTTACCCACTGACTGCTTCCCACAAGCGTAAGCAACCCTCAGCAAAACACACCTCCTCCCTGATCAACCCACTCACAAGAATCTAGTCCTTCAATCATCCACTCCCCGACTGTAGATGCTACCCGACAATCAACCCAGTGCCGCATCTCCACTATCAACCCCTACGAACGATGACCAACGGAATTCCCAAGCAATAACCCATAACCAAACCCACAACCTGCCAAAGGTTGAATATCGCATCGAAAACCGCACAAGGCTACCGGTACCAAAACACCAAACTATAATCATACTAAACCATCAGGGAACAACGAATGCCAAGCGAAAACCTGAAGCACCAATCCATAACCATGCCAAACCCGCGAAACAACGAATACCGCATCGAAATCCACACCAGACACCAGCACAAACAATACGCCACAATCAACGCAATCTACTCAAGACATCAAGAGAGCATCATACCCGCAGCTGCCTCCGGTACTGCTCTGTCTCCCTCTGCCGCAAGCCGATAAGCACGACCCTGAGCCCTTGGGCTCTGCTCCATCCTGTCCTCCTCCTGAACTCCTCAAGGTGGCCGATGCTAGAGCCTGCACCGGTCCTGCAGGAAACTGTGGACGGTTGACCCTCAAATGTCCAACCTGCCGACACTGATAACAAATCCTGAAATCCCGAATTGGCACTGACTGCCGACAATCCCGTGCACCATGCCCCTCCTTTCCGCACTTGCGGCATGCACCACTGGGCCAACAAGCTCCGGTGCCATCTCTCTCACACTTCCCACAAGTGTGACCGCTCCGATCCCCCATTCTAACGTCTACGGTCATGGACCGTTTCGGCGCCGACTGCGACTGCATCGGGGTCTGCCTCATCTCACGCAATTGCAACTCAACCTCTAACTCACGCCACATGGCGGCCTCCTGCGATACCAACACGGTCTCGCGCCTCTGCGCAGACACGAACTGTCTGATACCCCCCCCCTTGAGCATACTCGGATATCGGGACATCTGAGCCTGCTCCGAAGCGAACTCAGGGCAAAACATCGCCCTCTCAATAAACATCCCGGTGCTCTCAGTCACCGACTCCAAATCCTGCTTCAGCTTAAAGAACTTCCGAGCCAATTTCTCCTTTTCATCCCGCGGAACATAGCGAGTACTGAACATCCCTCTGAATTGATCCCATGAAACCGCAGCCCTCTGCGCATCGGAAAATGACCTCGTGGTCAATCTCCACCAATCCTTCGCCCCGAGCCTCAACAGGTTCAGAGCACACCCCACCCTCTGATCAGCAGGGCATAAACTCGTGGAGAAACACCCCTCCATGTCTGATAACCATCTCATAGCAACAATCGAGTCCTGAACTCCATCGAATGTGGGAGGCTTCGCATAATAGAAGTCCCGATACTGAAAACCCCGACTAGCCCCTTTCTTTGCCGTTGCTACAGCCGCTGTAACCGCCGCGGCAGCCGTCTCTGCGAAAGCCGCATATCGTTCATCAAACTACTTCGATCATAGTGGTCCTGATCGACCCAAACAATTCTGGCGACTCAGCCCGCAACAATGCAGCAACCTCATCACGCAGGATCTCGCGAATCCTCGCATCCCGCTCGCTCGTGCTCGTCCGATCGACAACCGGATAACAAGATGGCCACAAGCATCATCCACTACGAACCATGGTACTCATCCCATGACATCCCTCCTCAACATGCTTCGGTGTATGGTACCTGAACCATAGCACCACTCCTCAATCTGCTCCAATGTATAGCACTCAAACCACAACATCTATCTCAAACTGTTCTGAGGTATGGTGCCCTGACCATAACATCACTCTGTATCCACTCCGATGTATGGTATTCGAACCATAACATCACTCCTCAATCTGTTCCTTAGGACCTTCAGAATGCCCCCTGTATCAAGTATGGGTCCTCTGCTTTCAGTAGTACGGGCCCATACTACCTGCCACATCTACCCATACTTTCCACACGGACCATCCCAGAGTTCCTAAGTAGCTGATAAACCTGCTCTTTCACCCATCTCATCGCGCGTGCTCGCTTTCCAGCGAAATCCTCTACTCTACCAGCGCACTTATCTGGCTAGGTTTACTCCCTAGTCCCTTCCGCTGTCCTCCCACTTCTTTGCTATCAGCTGCTGAAGAGTTCCTAATGATGCCAACCATCTACCTCCTGAGTATCGTCATACTCACTTAGTAGCTGACTCCCATCATCGATAACTCCACAAAGCACAAAGCAAGCAGCATTCGAGCATTGAAGCATACATAGGACTCCCCTCCTGTGGTAGCTCCACCTTCTCGGCTCATCCTCGGAAGTACCTCTGTACCCCGTAGCTTTACCCCTTGTGCGTTCTAACTAGATACTCTCACTCATCACATACACACAAAAGCATAACGCACGTATAACAGCAAACCCTAGACTAAGGCATCACAAATCAGGCCACTCTAGTCCTAAGATGTGAAATACCTAGCCTGTCTCTAGCATGCAATAATGTCTCATAAAGTGCATAATAGATATTTCATAATACAAAAGTAAGGGTATTTTGGGAAATCACCGTTTGGCTCTGGCTGATTGTACACACTGCTCTTTCTTGCTTTCTCTTTGAACTCTTATTCACTTTTAGAAAACTATTTATTTGAAAACCTTTTCTTAATTCCTCAGTTTGAGTCCAGACTCACCCGTAGGCGCGTCCGAATCCCTCAAACCAAGGCTCTGATACCAATTTGTAACACCGTGATGTCCAAAAACAAAATTTTCATTTAAATAATCAATTTAATCTTAAAAACACTTGTTTAAAATCTTATTCACATTCGAATTACAAAACATAGTTTCATTTTCATTATAATAGAAGACCAGGATCCTCCAAAACACAACTCTTTCTTCGGTGTGTACAATCGAACCGTTGCCATCCCGCGTTACTGTGAGAACCTGAAACAACATAACATAAACAACGTAAGCACGAAGCTTAGTGAGTTCCCCAATATACCTTACGCACATACGCCTTCCGGCCCGGACCTTTCGGTCCACATAACATTGCCTTCCGGCTCGGACCTTTCGGTCCATGTGTCTCAGGGGACTTCCGTCCCTGCTGGGTAAACCTTCCGGCCTTACCCACGCCGACCTTCCGGTCCATTACACATCATATCGCCTTCCGGCCCCTAACATAATCGCCTTCCGGCCCATAATATAATCGCCTTCCGGCCCATAACATACATAGCACATATAACAGATAACTTACCACATATAGCATACCTATCACGTATCATATCCGACCTTCCGGTCACACAATCAAACCCTTCCGGGTACAGTATAGTGAGAAGACTCACCTCGCGGACACTGGAAGATAGCAACTCCTAAAATCCCTTGCACTTGATCCTCCGAGCTACAAGCTCCCTGTAACATCATATATCCCTTATTAATACTTCTATCTTCCACGTTAACTGGCCCTAAGAAATCACCCCAGTCAACTCTGGTCAACAGTCCATTGTCAGCTCGACTGGACTCGGCGAGTTCCCTGGCGACTCGGCGAGTCTGGTCGTCCTTCAATCCTCTAAGATTCCCCTTCTACTCGTCGAGTATCCTCTTTGACTCGACGAGTCACTCCTGGAAGAATCGCGGGGCCACCCCGACTCCACTCGCCGAGTCTGAAGAACAACTCGGCGAGTCCCAGTGAATCTTCAAGCTACTCGCCGAGTCTGATCATCCGACTCGGCGAGTCCACGCCATGCAGTCGATCAAACTGCTTCCTGAGATACATATTTTCCCGAATAAACAAACATAGGACCTTCTGGACCTCTAAGGGGTACTAATACAGGGTTATAAACATTGGGTAACGACACAACAATCCATCTAATCTCCAAATGGGTTTCATAAACCCTAAATTCGTGCACACATCAATATAGCAGAAATGATCCGAAATATTACCTGAATAACACCCTCTCTGTGTCTCCAAACCTCAGAACTCGATCCCCTTGATATTCCTTAGCCAAAACCTTCTCCTTCTTGGACAATAACTTCCTCAAACCACCAATGATCTTCAATCCTTGTTCTGGATGCCCACAACCGATTTAGGGCCCTTCTCAGTCGGCCAAAAAGGCGAACAATGGAGGCATAAGATCCCTTATATACTTCCCAATACGAAACGGCTAGGGTTTCCGCTGAACAGCGTCGACTCGCCGAGTCCATACCTGGACTCGTCGAGTCCAGTCGCGAACCCGCGACCAAATCTGCGACCCTACTCGGCGAGTCTGGCTCCAACTCGCCGAGTCTCCCCTTTAAAACACCCCAAAATGCAATTTAACAATACTTGAGATTTTGGGCTGTTACATCAACCTTCATGAAGACTTTCTACATCAAGAGGTATGTATTCTATCTTGTTACATTATTGTTTTGTATGCTAGATTAGGATAATACCTTGGAAGTTCTTATTTGCATGTATAATAGAGAAAACATAGATCCAAGGTATTTAGGGTTGCATGTACACTTAGGAAGTGTTAGAATGCTCAAAACCCAACACTACCACCACTGCCCCAAGATCTGATCTGATTTGCTTCTATTGTAATCAGAGGGGCCATAAGAAGGACCATTTCCGAGTTTGACAACAGTAGGACTAGTGGTAGCACCCACTCTTGCAACTCTACGGATCATTGATGGCTGCCAAGGCAAGGAGGATGCACCTGTGGTGAGGAGCAAGGATTTTAAGATGACAGCCGAGGAGGTTCGTGTAACACCTGATGTGGTGACGGGTATGCATCTTCTCCATATATCTTTATTTATGTTAATGTCTTTACTTATAATTGTGTGTTTTATTGTAGGATCGTTCCTAGTGAACGGTATTTCCGCATTGCTATTGTTTGATTCGGGGGCTACCCAATCTTTTATGTTGCTTTCCCTTAGCAAGAGGTTTACTGGAGCTCCAGGGGAGCTAGATTGTCCTCTACACATTGAGATTGCAGACAATCGGTCTGTCCGGGTAGCGAAGGTTTATCGGGGTTGTGTTCTTCAGATGTTCAGTGAGCAGTATCCGATTGATTTGGTTCGCGTTCCTTTGCGTGGGAACAAGGTTATCGTGGGGATGGACTGGTTGATCCCCAATAGGGTGATGATAGATTGTGAGCATCAGTTAGTATGGATTCGAGCCCCAAGTGGGGGAGATTTGGTGGTTCAGGGAGAGAGGGAAAAATGTGGTCTGATTCTATGTTCAGCAGCCAAGGCCAGACGCTACCTTCATCAGGGTTGTTCTGGATTTGTGGCCTATGTTATGGATACCCGGGAGAAGGGTAAGGTGGCCATGGATGATGTGTTGATTGTGCGGGAGTACCCGAATGTGTTTCTGAAAGATTTACCTAGGGTGCCTTCGGAGAGGCGAGTAGAGTTCAAGATTAACTTGGTTATGAGGGCAGCTCAGATAGCCAAGGCACCATGTCGATTGGCTTCTCCTGAGATGCATGAGTTGTCTACAAAGCTGCAGGAGCTGTTAGACAAGGGGTTCATTCGTCCGAGAAGTTCGCCATGGAGAGCATAAATCCTGTTTGTAAAGAAGAAGGATGGGTCTCATCGGATGTGTATTGACTATCGGGAGCTGAATTGTAACACCCGTAGATTAGGGCTAGTCAATTTAGAGACGATAAGTATCAAAAATGACTTCTTTATGGAAGATTATTTAGAAGGATTTATCTTAACTAAGTTGTAGTATATGTTACAAGGATTCCGTAAATATAAAGAACGCCGAAATCCGAGTTATAACGAAGAAGTTATGACCTGTCGAAGTTTTGCGACAGAACCGACACGACGCTGAATGACGTAAAAAGTGAATTTACATTAGAGCGATATTTGACCTTAGTGATCTAAATGAAAGTCGTAGAATACGTTAAACCGTGAGAGTGCATAGAAAGAACGTCTAAATCTGACTTCGTATGAGGAAGTTATGATTTTTCGAAGTTTCGGCTTAGCAGTATACAGCCCGAAGTTCGAATATGAGATCGAGCAATATTTAGCCGAAACAATCTAAATGAGAATTGAAGATATCATCGATAGTAATGCAACGACGGAAAGACAGGCGAAAACGGACGTCAGACGAAGGAGTTATGATTTTCTAATAGAGTTTTCCTGTCCCGGCCTACTACAAATAATATAATAAAATATATTAAAAATAAATAAAAATTAGTCGACAAAGCCTAAACGAGAGTTGTAGAGGATAATCTCACCTACGCGTGCATATAAAGAATGTCAAAAACGGAGTTTGTATGCAAAAGATATGAATTTCTGAAGTTCGGGGCACGAAATCTGACCCTATGTCACAACTCACGATGTGAACACTGTGTTCACGACGTGAACTAAGAAAAACGTCACCTGGACTCTGTCAGACCCCACTTGTGATGACGCATGCAGTGACGACCAAGCCTCACGATGTGAGCACTTGAAACTCACGACGTGAACCCAGAAAATTGGCCCTATAAATAGAAATCGAAGGACAACCGATTTAGGTTGCTCCTTTCTTACTCTCTCATTCCAGATACACTCTCTAAGCCCTATTTTAACCCCCCGAAGCCCCGGTATCATCCCGAGACCCTAAACAAGTCCCAAAGCCCGTAGATCCCAATAAGAAAAGAGTTTCCAAGCCGAAGCTCTGCCTGCGAGAAGCCCGGTGTGTGAAGATCTTCTAGTTTCACCGAAGAAATACTACTCTTAGAGCCATAGTGCTGCCGATCATCATCTGATCAAGTGAATGTGTAGTTACTTTCTTCTAACACATAGATTTGAAGTATTTACTATGAAATATGTGATATCCCCATTTTCGCGGCCATAAAAGACCGATTTTGTTTATGCTTTATAAAAATCAGAGTACTTCTTTTAATAAAAATCTTGCGGAATTTGTTCCCAGAAAAACATGATAAATACGTTATCAAAGAATTTCCGAAGAAATGTATTTTTATTCATTTTAAAACATTTGGGATGTCATCGCTAATACAGAAACATAAGCATAAACAAAACTTATATTCATTTACACTAGTGATCTACATCTCTTTTAAATCTCTCAGTGTAATGTAACTTCATATCGACACCTGTGATACAAATAAACTGAGTGGGTCAGGTTGGGAAACCTGGTGAGTACATAGGGTTTCCAACCCGCAATAAAATAATAGTTATGTTTAAACATCAAACAATCAACCCAATTACCCATCCCCATTATCTTCTTTACTCTTAAGGATCTACCCTAAGAATCAATTATTCCTCGTTCATTCATTCCTAAGGATCATCCTAAGGAATCGAAACGAAGTCTATCGTTGTCAATGACACAACTGTCAAGCACTGCTGCTAGTTCTATCACTTAGGCGCAGCTGCCATAATTGTGACATTCTATGTGAGGCGCAGCTACCAGTATTATCCTTCAAGCACAGTTGCTAGGGTTATCTCATTTATTGATAGTATCCTTTTCGAGAGTCCACTCGCAATACATGTCAATGGGTTTTTAGAGTACACCGGTGAACACATCGTTCACAACACCAACAGGTTGCGAGTGTGCTAGTGTTCCACTGGACTGTCTAGAATAGTTCGTGGTTGTCATCCATACTCTACTAGATGACGGGGCCATCATTTGGGAAAGGCTTCTCACATTGTCCACCTCTCACACTTACCTCGTGGTCTATAACACCTCTCAGCTCATAATCCAACTCATATTCCATCTATTATATCTACCCATGTTTTACCCAACATATTCTCGTATATATATATATATATATATATATATATATATACACACACACAGTTTAAATCATTTAAAACATCTATAAAATCGTTCATCCAGCATAGATAGCAAGTATACAGATAATATGCACACATAGCACATAATTTATTTAAAATACTTCATATCTATGTGTAAGATGAAAGTAACTATGTACTCACTTGAAAAGGTGGTAAATCCGAACTCAGACAGCGCTTCGCTTCTTAAAAATAATTTCCTTCGACGAAACCTAGTATTATTACCACTAGAGTTTAGTCTATTATTCGCCTAGACTAATTAATAGTCTAGCTATTATTAGTATTATATAAGCGTTAAAAAAATACTTATATAACCCATAATAATAGCCCAAGTATTTATTATAAGTTCCTAATAACGTTACTATAATTAAATAAAAGCTAATATTAAAAATAGCGTGTAACGTTCCAAAATTCAAGACTAAAAATTTCTTTTAATAAGATATTACTTAAAGTAAAATCATCATTTCAAAACATACACAGAGTATTAGTTTTCAAAACACATATTCATTATCAGAGTAAAACATTCCCAGGCTGACTAATCTATGGTGTGTATCATGCCATCATCCCGAGCTCCATCATCCGCTACCGGAAGTACCTGACACCAAAACTGAAAACCGTAAGCACGAAGCTTAGTGAGTTCCCCACCCTACCACATACCATGCATAACCACGTACTACACATACTGGGCCTCGCCCCCTACCTCGGGCCTCGCCCGCTACAACGGTCCCGCCGCTCCAGGCCCCGCCTGGCTTCGAGCCCCGCTCAGATACAGATCTGTTTCACTTAGGCCTCGCCTGTCACAGGGCCTCGCCCACTAACATATAATAGCACATAACATATCACATCACATCACATAATCGAAACACATACTAACAGATCTTGTCCTAAGGCCTCGCCTATCTCTGGGCCCCACCCTTGTCCTGCTATTGATAAGTCATGGAACCCCGTCCATACTCCTGCTGATAGTGAGGTACGGGCGCAGCCCACCCTCACTCCTTCCCTAACTTGGGCCTCGCCCCTGCTCTGCTGCTACTGAGATGTGGAACACCATCCACACTCTGCTATTGGTGAGATACGGGACCTCGCCCAGACTCACCTCCTTACTAGGCACATACAAGTATCACACAGACAACAAGTATAAACTATCACATAAACCATTCCTTGGGCACCCGCCCTCTATCATTGGACCTCGTCCGAATATCATACTAGCATACTATGCCTAGGGCTAACCCCCGGGTCTTCTACTCATAACTACATGGGCCGACATTGTGGCCGTAGACCCATTCATACAAAGGGAAACTCACCTGATACTGCTGAACTGCTGCTGCTAAACCCTCTGACCGCTACCTGACCACTGACTCCGAACTGCTGCTCCACTAGCTCCCCAAGCTACCAATATCAACATAACACTTAGTCTAACTGACCTTCAAAGGTCAACCAATTCAACTCTTGCCAAAGTCAAAGTCCTGGTCAAAGTCAACCTTCCAGGTCAACCCTACTCGCCGAGTCCACCTAATGACTCGCCGAGTTCATATGCTCCGGGTCCTGACCTGTCCAACTCGTTGAGTCCTTGCTCGACTCGCTGACTCGAGTCTTAACTCAAAGGGTTTGGGACTACGCTACCTGAGTCGTCGAGTCTAAGAACAGACTCGCCGAGCACAAGGCAGTCTTCATCCAACTCGCCAAGTTCATGCCCATCTTCATCTGACTCGAGAGCTGTTCATCCCACTCGTCGAGTTCCTCCTTATCTTCATGCTACTCGCCGAGTCCACTCGAAGGACTAGCCGAGTCCATTCGGATCTGCTTACATGCAGAGGACTTTCTAGTCATGCATGGACTCCAAATTGTAGATCTACCCTTCCCAAGCCTATCCCCCACGTAAAGTTGCAAAATTTACGTGTAGAGAAGGAGATCTAGGCACAATCCACCATAAACTAGGGTTTAAGGCCAAGAAGGCTCCAAAATTGACTCAACGGCTGATACTTTATGCTTCCCCAGCTCATAACACACTTGGATCTGAAGTAGCAACTCCAGATCCGGCTTCTAGCTCACTTGGGTGGCAAACCATGGCTTAAAAGCCCCAAATCTCACAACCATAGAAGGTCTAAAAGAGAGAAACAACTTATTACCTTCAGATACTCAGAAATGTTCCCCAAATCTTCAGATCCAAGACCACTTCTTGAAGCCTCAATGATTTCCCCTTCTTCTTCTTCCTTCAAATCACTCAATATGGCTTGGGAGCTTGAATGGGCAACAATGGGGTTTGGGGTTCGATGCTCTGGGTGCAAGAGGCAGTAAAGGGACCCTAGGAAGGAGGTTAAGGCGTTTATAAAGGCTCCAAGTCCCGAATTTAGGGTTTTCCTCGCACAGACCAGACTCGCCGAGTCCACTTGGCCGACTCGCCGAGTTGGTCATTTACTTCTCGACCCAGATCCCGCTCCGACTCGCCGAGTCCCTCCTTGGACTCGCCGAGTCGACCCCTAAACTTAGGGTTTTCTTTCCTTTCTTGGTCTTCAAAACTTTAGGTGTTACATAGCGTAGGCGTAGCTCACTTACAACGGGTTTTATAGAAAACCAGGCTTTGCTTGGAGCAGCGTTCCCGAGCCGAAAAGCTCTTCTTCTCGGAGCCGTCGAGCACTCCGGGGCTTCCGCCTCGTGCTAGGGAGGTTCCCTAGGCTTTTCGGGGGGTTTCGGGGCTAGAGAGAGGTTCTAGAGAGAGAGAGAGAGAGTAAAGAGAAGAAAGAATAGGAAAGGTGTGAAGAAAATGAGGATGGGAGAGGTTCTATTTATAGGGTTAAAAATGGCTAAACATGGTGCCACATGTCACCATCTAGTGGCAAGACTTGGGGAGGAAGCAATGGCCAAGATTGTGCCACATCACCCATTTTCGCACAGCACACTTCCGACTTCTAAAATCCATAACTTTCACATATGACCTCCATTTTTGAAGTTTTTTATATCCACGCGTAGGTAAAATAAGATCTACAACTTTCATTTTGACTCTGTCGGCTAATTATCAACCGATCTTAAATTTAACAGTACGAGAAGATTATACTGTTAAATATTCGCGTAAAATTCATAACTTATACATACGGGCTCCGTTTTCGTCTGTCTTTTTACCGTTGAGTTCCTATTAATGAGATCTTCAATTCTCTTTTAGGTCGCGTAGGCCAAAAACCACTCGATCTAAAATTCGAGTTTCGGGTCGTGCACTGCTATGCCAAATCTTAGAAAATTCATAACTTCCTCATACGAAGTCAGATTTAGGTGTACTTTTTTTGTATGTTCTTGGTTTATCGTTTTCTACAAATTTTGTTTACATCGTTAAGGCTAAAATGTAACGTCCGCAGATCCGGGCTAGTCAATTTAGAGGCAATAAGTGTCGAAAATGACTTTTCGACAAAAGACTATTAAGAATAAATAATCTCGACCATGTTGTAGTATATGTTACAAGGTTTCCGTACATATAAAGAACGCTGAAATCCGAGTTATAACGAAGAAGTTATGACCCGTCGAAGTTTCACGATGGAACCGGCACGACACCGGGAAGCGTAAATAGTGAATTTACGATAGAGCGAGATTTAGCCTTATCAATCTTAATGAAAGTCATAGAATATGTTAAACCAAGAGCGTCCATAAAAAGAACGCCCAAATCTGACTTCGTATGAGGAAGTTATGATTTTTCGAAGTTTCGGATTAACAGTGTACAACCCGAAATTTGAATAATAGATCGAGCGATTTTTAGCCGACACGACCTGAACGAGAATCGAAGATCTCGTTAAGAGTAGCGTAACGAGGAAAACATGGGCGAAAACAGACATCGGATGAAGAAGTTATGAGAATTTAACGGACCAATCCTGCCCCGACTTGTTAATAATGTAACTTTTAAAATAAAGTCAAAATTAGCCGACGGAGTCTAAACAAAAGTTGTAGAGTACGTTCCCGCCTTTGAGTGGATATAAATAACGTCAAAAACGGAGCTCGTATGCGAAAGTTATGATTTTTAGAAGTCGAGAGTGAAATTTGCAAACTCTGATGCAAAAATGATGACGTGGCATGATCTACGCCGTTCCTTGTTGCCCACGACTCGCTTCAGGATGGGTGACATCTGGCTCGCTACGCAGCGCGTACAAGAAGAGAACGCCCCGCATTTGGAATCGCTTGGCTTCGAAAGGTCCACGTCGCACCAAGGAGGCTCGGACAAGTGGTTGTACGAACGCGCAACGTAAGGCCGGAACGCCCCGCGTACCCTCGCAGGAACGCCCAGCGTAGACCGAGGCTGGTGCCTATAAAAGGGGTGCGAACCCTTACGACTTTTTCACACATTTCTTCATTCTCTCTCTAATTTCTTTCTCTCTCTAGCTTCCCTAAACCCTCCTAAACCCTAGGTAGACCCCCTATCCCTCGAAGGAAGTCCCGAGGCTCCCGGAGTCCCGAGAAAAAGTGTCTTTTGGTTTCGAAACGCTGCTCCAAATAAAGTTCCGGTTTTCTTTAAAATCCGCTGTAAATAAGCTACGCTTACGCAACTTTTAATATAGCTTTCAAATAATTATTGTAATGTTATTAGGTCCCTAAAATAATTATTTGGGCTATTATTATGAGTTATATTGAGTGTTATTTAACGCTTATATAATAGTAATAATAGTCAGGCCATTAATTTGTCGCGGTTATCGTTAGACTAAACCCTAGTGGTATTGATACTAGGTTTTATCGAAGGAAATTGTTTTGAGAGTATCGGAGCGCTGTCCGAGTGCTGAGTCACCACCTTTCAGGTGAGTGCATAGTTACTTTCAGCTTATACATAGATATGAAGTATTTTATATAAATTACGTGCTATGTGTGCATATTATCTGAATACTTTCTATCTATGCTGGGTGAACGATTTTATACACGTTTTAAATGATTTAAACAGTATATGTATTTTATATCTACGAAAATGTTGGGGTAAGACATGGGTAGATGTAATAGATGAAATATGAGTTGGATGATGAGTTGAGAGGTGAAATAGACCGTGAGGTGAGGGTGAGAGGTGGACGATGTGAGAAGCCTTTTTCCTAAATGATGGCCCCGTCATTCAGCAGAGTATGGATGACAACCACGGACTATTCTAGACAGTCCAGTGGAACACTAGCAGGCTCGCAACCTGTAGGTGTTGTGAACGACGTGTTCACCGGTGTACTCTAAAAACCCATTGATATGTATTGCGAGTGGACTCTCGAAAACGATATTGTCAATAAAACCCGACAGATGCGCCTAATAGAGAACCTCATAACCCCGGCAGATGCGCCTAAAGGACTATTTCGGAAGATGCGCCCCATAGAGAATGTCACAATTTTGGCAACTGCGCCCTAGTGAAAGAACTAGCAATTGTGCTTGACAAATGTGTCATTTACAACGATGGAATTCGTACCTATTCCTTAGGATACTCCTTAGGAATAAATGAACGAGGAATAGCTGGTTCTTAGGGTAGATCCTTAAGAATAAAGAAGATAATGGGGATGGGTAATTGGGATGATTGTTTAATTGTTTAAACATAATAATTATATTTTTGTGGGTCGAAAACCCTATGTACTCACCAGGTTCCCCAACCTGACCCACTCAGTTTATTTATATCACAGGTGTCGAAATGAAGTGACATTACACTGAGAGATTAAAGAGATGTAGATCACCAGTGTAAATAAATGTAAGTTCCATTTATGCTTATGTTCCTGTATTGACAATGACATCCCAGACGTTTTAAAATGAATAAAATACGTTTCTTCGAAAATGTTTTGATAACGTATTTATCGTATTTTTCTGGGAACAAATTCCACAACATTTTTATGAAAAGAAGTACTTTGATTTATATAAAGCATAAACAAAATCGGTCTTTTCTGGCCGTGAAAATGGGGATGTCACATAAAAGTCGTTCAATCTTAAATTCACTATTTACGTCTCCCGGTGCCGTGTTAGTTCTACCGTAAAACTTCGACGGGTCATAAGTTCTTCGTTATAACTCGGATTTCGGCGTTCTTTATATGTACGGAAACCTTGAGACGTATTCTACAACTTGGTTAAGATTATTTATTCTAAATAATCTTTTGTCAAAAAGTCGTTTTTGACCCCTATAATCTCTAAATTGACTGGCTCGGATCTACGGGCGTTACAATTATCTCCCCCTTAAGATGATTACGTCCCGGAATCATCAACGAAATAGGGCTCACATGATGACTCCATACGTTATCTCTTTATCCTAAGTCATAACTTTGATGTTTCTTCGAACGAGTATCTAACTCTTAGACCCCTTGACTATAGGCGGTGCTCGATCTTGCATCCGCTCTCTATCTCATGTTAGACTTCAAATCATGATATTCATGTCACGATCTCGATCTTTATTGGAGACTCCTTATTTAACAAAATTGAGATACGTTTCTTCCTTCGATTATCATAATATACCGATAGGTCATGTTCTAATGACCTGTCATCGTATGTTGCAATGCTTAGACTCATGTCTTTTAGAGTCAAATTCCGGAACAGACTATACCTTCCTTCTTGTTCTTATCACATCTTAAAAGGTAGCATTTCTAGCTACAAGCAACTGTCGTGATACCTATACTGAACGCTATGATTATCTTTCATTTCAATCTTCCGGCTTAAGTCAGATGCTACATCGAACTTGGTTCTCTGAACCTCGTCACATACTCATCATAGTCGGACTTGATTTGATATGAACACTAGGGTCGGAATAACAATCATATTCTTAGTCATTACCGAAACAATGGTAATGACATACCTGCACAAAACGGAATCAACTACTAGCTTCTCGGTAACCTTGTGACTTTCCCTGATCCAAGCATGAGTCATGTGCTTCCGGTAGTATATGCATCTACTACCTTTCACACCTACTCATACTCGTCCAAAGTATTGTCTCGCAGTCCCCAAGTCACCATACAAGAAAATCACATAACAATTTAGCACACCAGATAACAAAACGAAGGCTTTATTATTTCTTGAAACTATTACATAGGTTTTCAAGTTCACCTTATACTATGCCTCTAACATATTACATTATATGATACTATCCCTTGGTTACTTCATAAATCGATCTTTGGATATTAAGCCTTCACTCCTGAATCCTTGCGTTGTTATCTGCTTCGTCAAGGATCATTTGAAATGCTCTCACCTTTGGCTTTGGCGGCACATTTGGCTTTGTAGCCCCTTCTCTCTTTGGGCAATCTTGCTTGAAGTGACATTCCCTGGTTGCCCAGATGGTGCCTTTCAAAGTGGTTGCTTGCTTGACATTTGGACCAAAGTCCACTGGTAATCCATGGGAATACTTGTTGACCTTGGAGAGCTTAGTTGGAACTAGGTAAGGAACAAGCTTCATCTTCTCCGTAAAAACTTGCAGCATACTCAGTGACACTCATCCTTCCCTTCTTCAGATTTTGAAACTCATTGTTGATCTCTAGGAGATCTTGCTCAGAGCAGTACTGCATTTTCAGTTGCACCACGAAATCTTCCCAAGACATCTTTCTTGCTTCTCCCTTGGGCATCGTGTTAGCTAGTAGCTTCCACCAGGTCAGTACTCCAGACTTTAACAGAGGGATTGCGAGAGCGGTCTTCTGTTTGCTGCTACACTCGCAACTCTCAAACATTGTCTCCATCTTGGAGATCCAGTCCATAACTTCCACCGGCGTCGGGCTTCCAGATAGACACGGTGGTTTAGATGCCATGAAATCCTTTTATTTGCATCCACGTCCATCATTTCCTCCATCCTGGTGGTTTTGCCAAACTATCGGTGGGTCGGCTCGACCAACCGTCCCAATGTAGTTTCCTCCTTTTGACTACCCATCACTGAGCTCGAGCTGTTCAACAGGCACCGTAAGTTCCTCTCAATTTTGTTGAAGTAAACGCCTTTTTTCCTCCATTTGACGATCCAACATCATTTGGATCATCTCTTGTACTCCGTCCATGGTTATTGGCTCAACAATGGCTACCACAACCAGTATTTGCTCAATCACTGGGGGTTGGTTTCTGTTCCAATTAGCATTCCCGGCACCACTGCGGGTTCTTGCATTTTTTGATCTATACACCGAATAAGGTGAATCTAGATCTTTATTTAGGATAGTCGTTTAAATCGTCCTTATCACTCCGAAACTTTATATGTTAGTTCTAATATCGTAGTCGTACGTTTAGAATCCTAAACACATAAGGTTTTCAGATCCGGTCGGCAACAGACCATAGATCCGAACAATTAAAAACATATGAGGCATAAATCATTTAGCACATAAAGCATATTAGGCATACTTTCCTAAATAAACTAGTGCTCACATATCACAATCATCGCTTAGCATTCTAAGTTTAAGTCTAGAAATAAATCCATATTCCTAGTTCGCTTAAACCAATGCTCTGATACCAACTGTGACATCCCCATTTTCGCGGCCAGAAAAGACCGATTTTGTTTATGCTTTATAAAAATCAGAGTACTTATTTTAATAAAAATCTTGCGGAATTTGTTCCCAGAAAAACATGATAAATACGTTATCAAAAAATTTACGAAGAAATGTATTTTTATTCATTTTAAAACATTTGGGATGTCATCGTTAATACATAAACATAAGCATAAACAAAAATTATATTCATTTACACTAGTGATCTACATCTCTTTTAAATCTCTCAATGTAATGTAACTTCATATCGACACTTGTGATACAAATAAACTGAGTGGGTCAGCTTGGGAAACCTGGTGAGTACATAGGGTTTTCAACCCGCAATAAAATAATAGTTATGTTTAAACATCAAACAATCAACCCAATTACCCATACCCATTATCTTCTTTACTCTTAAGGATCTACCCTAAGAATCAATTATTCCTCGTTCATACATTCATAAGTATCATCCTGAGGAATCGGAACGAAGTCCATCGTTGTCAATGACACAGCTGTCAAGCACAGCTGCTAGTTCTATCACATAGGCGCAGTTGCCATAATTGTGACATTCTATATGAGGCGCAACTACCAGTATTATTCTTCGAGCACAGCTGCTAGGGTTATCTCATTTATTGATAGTATCGTTTTCGAGAGTCCACTCGCAATACATGTCAATGGGTTTTTAGAGTACACCGGTGAACACATCGTTCACAACACCTACAGGTTGCGAGTCTGCCAGTGTTCCACTGGACTGTCTAGAATAGTCTGTGGTTGTCATCCATACTCTGCTAGATGATGGGGCCATCATTTGGGAAAGGCTTCTCACATCGTCCACCTCTCACACTTACCTCGTGGTCTATAACACATCTCAGCTCATAATCCAACTCATATTCCATCTATTACATCTACCCATGTTTTACCCAACATATTCTCGTAGATATATATATATATATATATATATATATATATATATATATATATATATATAAAGTTTAAATCATTTAAAACATGTATAAAATCGTTCATCCAGCATAGACAGCAAGTATACAGATAATATGCACACATAGCACATAATTTATTTAAATTACTTCATATCTTTGTGTAAGATGAAAGTAATTATGCACTCACTTGAAAAGGTGGTGAATCCGAACTCAGACAGCGTTTTGCTTCTTAAAAATAATTTCCTTCGACGAAACCTAGTATTATTACCACTAGAGTTTAGTCTATTATTCGCCGAGACTAATTAATAGTCTAGCTATTATTACTATTATATAAGCGTTAAAAAAATACTTATATAACCCATAATAATAGCCCAAGTATTTATTATAAGTTCCTAAAAACGTTACTATAATTAAATAAAAGCTATATTAAAAATAGCGTAGACGTAGCTCACTTACAGCGGGTTTTATAGAAAACCAGGCTTTGCTTGGAGCAGCGTTCCTGAGGTGAAAATATCTTCTTCTCGGAGCCGTCGAGCACTCCGGGGCTTCTGCCTCGTGCTAGGGAGGTTCCCTAGGCTTTTTGGGGGGTTTCGAGTCTAGAGAGAGAGAGTAAAGAGATGAAAGAATGGGAAAGGTGTGAAGAAAATGGGGGTGAGAGAGAGGTTCTATTTATAGGGTGAAAATGACTGAACTTGGTGCCACATGTCACCATCTAGTGGCAAGACTTGGGGATGAAGCAATGGCCAAGATTGTGCCACATCACCCATTTTCGCACAGCACACTTCCGACTTCTAAAATCCGTAACTTTCACATTCGACCTCTGTTTTTGAAGTTCTTTTTATCCACGCGTAGGTAAAATAAGATCTACAACTTTCATTTTGACTCCGTCGGCTAATTCTCGACCGATCTTAAGTTTAACAGTACGAGGAGATTATATTGTTAAATGTCCGCGTAAAATTCATAACTTCTACATACGGACTCCGTTTTTGTCTCTCTTTTTACCGTTGAGTTCCTATTAATGAGATATTCAATTCTCTTTTAGGTCGCGTAGGCCAAAAACCGCTCGATATAAAATTCGAGTTTCGGGTCATGCACTGCTGTGCCAAATCTTAGAAAATTCATAACTTCCTCATACGGAGTCAGATTTGGGCGTACTTTTTTTGTATGTTCTCGGTTTAACGTTTTCTAAGAATGTTGTTTACATCGTTAAGGCTAAAAGTCGCTCTATCGTAAATTCACTATTTACGTCTACCGGTGCCGTCCGGGTTCTGCCGTAAAACTTCGACGGGTCATAACTTCTTCGTTATAACTCGGATTTCGGCGTTCTTTATATGTACGGAAACCTTGAGACGTATTCTACAACTTGGTTAAGATTATTTAGTCTAAATAATATTTTATCGAAAAGTCGTTTTCGACCACTATTATCTCTAAATTGACTAGCCCGAATCTACGGGCGTTACAAAATACGTGTTATGTGTTTATATATTGTTTGTTTATTTGAGATGGATGTTGGATGAATGTTTTATACATGTTGTATATGATTTACACTATATATGTAATTTACATCTACAAATATGTTGGGTAGAACATGGGTAGATGAAATAGTTGGTGTGTGATGAAAGATGAGTTTGAGGATGAGACGTAAGATGATATAGATCATGAGATAAGGGTGACAAGTGAAAAATGAGTGAAACATTTACCCAAATGATGGCCCCATCATTCAGCAGAGTAGGGATGACAACCACGGACGATTCTAGATAGTCCAGTGGAATGTTGGCAGGTTCATAACCTATAGGTGTTGTGAACGATGTGTTCACTGGTGTACTCTAAAAACCCTGACAGCTATAGATTTAGTGCCTTATATAAATACAATGGTAGCTATGGATTTCGTACCGGTTAGATGAACCTTAGTAGTTATGGATTTAGTACCGTGTAGATGAACCCTGGTAGCTATGGATTTAGTACTGTGTAGATGAACCTCAGGCAACAGTGGACTTTGTGCCAATTCCTTCGGTCAATCCTTAGGAACGAATGAAGGAAGGATAGTCGATTCTTAGGGTAAAACCTTAAGAAATAAAGAAGATAATGGGGGATGGGTAATTGGGTTGATTGTTTGATGATTGAAAATATTAATTATATTATTATGGGTTGAAAACCCTATATGCTCACCAGGCTCCCAAACCTGACCCACTCAGTTTTCTTTGCATTACAGGTAATGTCACAAGAGTATAAGTTGGTGGATTTGACGAGAGATTTTGGATTATAGATCAGTAGTTATAAATAACTGTTGTAAGGTCTATTTTATATTGTTTATGCTTTTGGTCTGTATTGGAACATGACATCCCGAGATTTTGTTATTTAATAAAAATACATTTCTTTAAAGAAATGTTTTGATAAATTCTGATCATATTTTGTTTTAAGAACAAATTCTGCAACTCTTTTAATCAAAGGATTACTCTGATTTTATGAAACAAAACATAAAAAAATCGGTCTTTTCTGACCGTGAAAATTGGGGATGTCACATGAATAAGCTAACGGTGAAGAACCGTTATCCACTCCCGATGATTGATGATTTATTTGACAAGCTTCAAGGTGCATATTGGTTTTCCAAGATTGATTTACATTCGGGCTATCATCGAATGAGGGTTAGAGAGGAGGATGTGCAGAAGACGGAATTTCGGGATCGCTATGGTCATTACGAGTTTGTGGTGATACCGTTTGGGCTCACCAATGCTCCAGTCGCGTGTGCAGGATGATGTTGGATCGGTCTGTGATTTTGTTTGTTGACGATATCCTGGTCTATTCCAAGACCTAGGTGCAGCACGAGGAGCACTTGATGGAGGTTTTGGATACTCCGAGGAGGGAGAGACTTGATGAAAAGTTCTCCAAGTGTGAGTTTTGGTTGCTTGAGGTGCATTTTCAGGGGCACCTTGTCAACCAGTGCGGTATTCTGGTCGATCCGGCCAAGGTCGAGGCTGTGATGAGGTGGCAGGTTCCTTTGACTCGGTTGACGAAGAAGATGGTCACCTTTTGCTGGGGGCATGAGTAGCAGGCATCTTTTGAGACCCTGAGACAGAGACTGAGCGAGGCGTTGATTTTGAACCTGTCGGACGGTGCTGAGGACTTCATGGTTTATTGTGATGCGTCGATCACAGGTTTGGGTGCAGTTCTGATGCATAGGGATCGCGTGATTGCTTACGCTTCGAGGCAGCTAAAGCCTCATGAGGCGAACTATCCAATGCATGATTTAGAGTTAGGGGCAGTAGTTTTCTCCCTCAATATTTGGCGACATTACCTCTCTGGGGTCCGATGTACTATTTACATGTATCACAAGAGCCTGCGGTATTTGATGGATCAACCGAATCCGAATATGAGATAGCGTTGGTGGTTGGATGTGGTGAAGGATTATGATTGTGAGGTCCTTTACCATCTAAGGAAAGCCAATGTGGTGGCCGATGCTCTCAATCGCAAGGCGGTAGCGGCTCCGATCAGGGATATTTGTTTCAAGATGACCGTGATTACTCTGCTTTTGGAGCGGATTTGAGAGGAACAAATCGTGGCTATGAAGGAAGAGCACCGGAAGAGTGAGCGCATAGTGGGTTCGGTGGCTTCCTTTGATTATGATAGCCGAGGGTTATTGACTCTTCATTGGAGAGTGTGGGTGCCGTATTGGGGTGGTGTGTGTCAGGTTCTGATGGAGTATACGCACAAATCAAGGTTCTCCATTCCTCCCGGGGTAACGAAGATGTACAAAGAACTTCGTCCTGATTATTAATGTCCCTACATGAAGCGGGATGTAACTTGGTACATGGAGAGGTGCCTGACTTGCAGGAAATTCAAGGCTGAGCATCAGTGGCCTCACAGTAAGAGGAAACTGTTAGATATTCTCGTTTGGAAATGGGAGGAGATTACCATGGACTTCATTACGAAGTTCTCGGACTGCGTGCAGAGTGGATTCGATTCGGGTCATCATGGATCGATTAACCAAGATCGCGCATTTTATTCCAATTTAGGAGAGTATCTATGCGGAGAAGTTGGCTGAGGTATACATTAGGGAGGTCGTGGCATGTCATGGGGTGTCGATTTCGGTGGTTTCAGACAAGAAGGTCAGGTTTACTTCCAGATTTTGGAAGAGGTTCCATGATGAGTTGGTTACTCATCTGCATTTCAATACGACCTTCCATATGCAGACTGACAATCAGAGCATGCAAACTATTCAAATTTTAGAGGATATGTTGCGAGCGTGTGTATTGGACTTCGGTGGGAGTTGGGATAAGTATCTTCCATTAGCAGAATTTTCTTATAACAACTGTTATCATGCCAAAATTGATCGACCTCCTTTTGAGATGATCTATGAGAGGAAATTTAGGACTCCAAGATGTTGGGGTGAGGTCATCCAGCGAGTCATGAGGAGTACCAAGGTGGTACTCAAGACTACTACGTTGATTCAGCAGGTTTGGGGTAGACTCCAGACAGCCTAGAGTTGGCATAAGAGTTATGGTGACAAGCGCTGATTAGACCTATAGTTCCAGGTGGGAGATATGATTCTCCTGAAGGTGTCACCTTGGAAAGGTGTCATCCGATTCAGGAAGAGGGGAAAGTTGGGCCCCAGGTACATCAGTCAATTTAGGGTTTTGGGTCGGGTGGGTCGGGTTGCTTATCACTTGGATCTTCCTAAGGAGCTTAGTCAGATCCATAGCACGTTCCATGTCTCTCAGTTGCAGAAATGTTTAGTGGATGATTCCAAAGTGGTTCCATTGGAGGATATTCAGGTACATGATCGCCTGAATTATACTGAGAAACCGATGACAATTCTTGATAGAAAAACAAAAACCTTGAGGAATATCAAGATTCAAACTTTATACCTCCAAAAGAAAGATTAAGGTGAACAAGGTTTGGATCTACAAACCCCAATGCAACCAACGTTTCTTCAATGAGTTCCTTCTTCTCCAAGGTGCACCAAGAACACCCCAAATCACTCAAAAACACTTTTTTTTTGCTCAAGAGGCTCAAACTAGGGTAAGGGTTTCAAGAGAGGGTGTTAAAGAGGTGGATGCTGAAAATGGAATGGGTTTAGGGGAGTTAAGGAGCTTAAATAGGACTCAAACCATGAAAATAGGGTTTAGGCGTTGATCGGGTACGCCCAACGTACTCAATATACGCCCAACGTACTCAATATACGCCCAACATACTAGGGATGCCCTAGTACGCCCAACGTACTCCCCGTACGCCCATCGTATGCGGCTAACCCAAAAATTGTCCTAACTTCAAACGATCGTAACTTCTTCGTTCCAACTCTGTTTTCGACGTTCTTTATATCCACGAAAACGTATTGAAGAGCTCTACAGTATTATCTAAATATCTTTGACAAAAAATTCTTGAATAAAAATCCATATTTCATGTAAGAACCCAGACTATGACTTTTCATGTTCTACCTTCGGCCCAAAACACAATTCAAAGGTTTAAATCTTATAACCATCATTGCCTCCTTCCAAAAGGTCTAAACATTACCTCCTTAAGGCCCAAAGACTTTACACAATCGACTTCCTACTCACGGACCTGAAATAAGAAATGACGGGAAACTGGATGTTACAGCAACGACTTGCATTTTTAAGAAAATATTTTATATATGTTTTACAAATATAGTTATAAAAACATGGTCTCATGAATATTGCATGCATCCAACAATTCATATACCTTTTTGTAAAAATCATATCACTTGTTATAATGTTCTTTAGGTTCCAAATAAAACTTCATTTTATATACAATTAGTTATAAACTAAAATATGATATTTATAGTTTTGTCGTAAAAAGCTTTTAAGAATTGATTATAGTCTTTTAATCAAAATTTCATTTTACACTAAAGACTTGGAGTTTTGAATGAGTTCTAAAATCACTATTTTAAATCTCCTTTTAATAATCAAAATCTTATGACTTTATGAATTTGTATAATAAAGCTCATTTTATTAAATGTCATATTTTGATAAACCAAAACTAAGATGATGATAATTATGTTTTAAATCTCATTTGGAATGCATAAAACGTAATATCAACATGTTGCGTTAAGTTTATAAAAACTAATATCATATATTAAGTTTCGACGTAAAAAATAATAATTAGTATTACAGTTTTGATGTTATAATGCTATAAACCAGATTTTAGTATTTCTTTTATAAAAAAAAAAACTATTGTCTATTATAAGACATGAAGTTTAGATAATGTTTAAACGCTTTTTAAATCATTTCAAATATTTTAAAGTTGGATATGTTAAAGTTTTACTATAAAACTATTTCTTTAACAAAAATTTGATTTTAACTGGTAACCGGTAAAAATGTTTTTATAGATAGTCATTTACAAACATCTTATGTTGTTTTTTAAATATTTATTTCTCAAACTTCAAGTGATATTATTTTATAATAAAATGTTATTTAACATGTAAAAACCATTTTCATACATCAACATAACATGCAACGACATAAAATAAACATCACAAATATGCATTAAAATATATGTACATAAACCAAATCATGTCTATTAACATTTTGAGAGCAAACACAAAATGTCAAGTCCATTTCAAAAGGGACATTTAAAGGGATCTAAAATTTTCTAGTAATGTTATTGTTGATGCTCACACTTGAGAAAACATTCATTGTTTGCAAATGTTGAAAAACTTCTTAAAAGGTTAATAATTCAGAACATGCAACACTTTTTAGATAATGTTGCAGAAAGTGTTGCGTTAGGACCAACATTCCTTGTGGAAACTGTCAATAGCAACAGTTTGTAGAAAGTGTCGCAATTGCCCCTACCCACTTCAAAGTTGTAAAAATCACCTTTCGGTCTTCAAAAAATTGCTATGTCTTCATTTGTTGTTCCATTTTTATATAAATAAATTATTTCTAAAAATTAATCTATTATTTACAAAACTAAATAAAAAAAACTAATATATTTAATTAAATATTACAACCACTTTAAAACAACAAATACAACAAACAAAATGGTTTCCGGCTAGTTTATGCACATCACACACACAAACACACACACACATATATATATATATATATATATATATATACTATCTTATAAAAGAAATCACATTATTTCTAAAAATAGATTGAATATAATAATAATATTTTTTAAGACGTTAAGTATCTATACTTAAAATACACCTATTTAACAATAAAATAATATTAAATTTTATCCCACGCTCTTTAATCTTTATAAATCCGATCTCTTTCCCTTAATTCCCGGTTCATTCAAAATTTGAAACGTTTTTTATACAAATACGCACACCAAGTATTCTTAAATGTGGCATATATCGACCCTGGTCTTCATCTTCACCCAATTAGTCAGTCAATCCGAGATTCAGTGGGAGACACGTTCAAATTGAAATTGGAAGAACTTACGATCTCTTTTTCGCCTCTCAGTTTGCCACATCACTTCCGCCCCCATTTTTCCGGTATCTCAAGCAATGAATCCCACTAAGAACCGGTAGTCTGGTACTTCCTTCTCCTCTCTACCAAACCACCGATGCACCAACACCTCTTTCTTCTCTCTCTCTCTCTCTATTACTCTATCAAAGAAACCCTAATTATGGAATTTCAAAGCAACCACCACCACCGTCTGCACTGCCACTGAACAGCTACCACAACCACCACCAATTTTCTCTGTAAGAAAGGCCTTAATCAATTGCCATTTCATGGTACGATTTCAATAGTAATCAATATTTAACGCCTTTCTCTCTCTCTCTCTCTCTCTCTCTATATATATATATATATATATATATATATATATATATATATATATATATATATATATATATATATATATATATATATATATATATATATATATATATATATATATATTCTTGAACGCATAACTCTTTCTCTATCTCTATCTTCACGACCATAAAGGTCTTCAGTTCTTGCTTTATAACTTTGTGTGTATCTGTTTCTGAAGTATTAGAATGAAGGTTCTTGTAGCAAAATTTGAAGGTGCTGTCAATTTCTAGGGTGAACGAAACTTTAACAGATTTGGAGGTGGCTTGGAAAGAACTCTACCATGGGAAAGAATCATAGGCTTCTTGAAGATGCTCGTATTCATCTTTTAGCTTATCTACAATTCTATTTGGGCAGGTAATGTATAGTTTCTTAATAAGTTAACTGAGTTTTAGTTTTCACTAAAGTGTAAACAGTTTGATGGATGATGATTTTGGTCAACTGGTGTAGGTCGACCCTGTGTCTCGATTATCTGTCTCTTGTACTTAAGCACATGAATGATCCATGAAAGACACTGCTAAAGGTACAAGTGATTTTTTTACTTTTAATTTAATAATGATTTGGATAAATGGCAGGATGAAAGTATTGAAAAGGTTGTGGAATTTATGGATGCATACTTCATTAGTCAGGAGAATTTTGATTCAGTGATGCTCATGTCCAGGTCTCAGGTAAATAACAAGTTGTGGTTTTTTATTCACGTGCGTTATAAATTTATAGTTATTATTATATGTGTAGGGGAGGCTGAATTTACTTGAGGTTATGCAACTTGCTGTGAAAGCTGCACTTATAAAGGCGTACAATAAAGGAAGCAAGACACGGGTGATACGAAGAGCAGATTTGATCACACTTCCAGGCATTAAATCTTTTTTACATGATGACCTATGAATTAGAAAAATGGAATATCTACATATTGTTTATGAAATTTTAGTAAATATCCTCAATGCAGTTATTTTATATCAGATAGTCAAAGTTACTCATTTGCTTCCATTTTTCCTTAAAAAATTTTAAAATCTGTGAAACAATCTGCAAAAAGTGCTGAACTTTTATAGCTCTTGTATGATACCCATTTGTGCTTCTTTGAGGTTTATGATTTTTCTTTTTGCAGGTGTTTTTCTTTATAACAACAGGAGCATGTGATATCTGTGGAAGCATACGCTAGAGGGACTATATAATTTGGCTGAACTGAAGAGGATTGAACAAGAAACTCACCTCATGGAGGTTTAATCTATTATCTTTTTATGATTTCTTATACTTTTCAAACATAGAATTCATAACAAGTTAGTATGTTATATTTATTCATGCATAGCTATGTGTCATTTGGTTTCTTTGAGTCCATTTCTAACTCGAAAATAATGATGTGCTTAACTGCATGCAATATCAATGACCCCCAAGAAAGATTGGATTCTCTTTCTGTTTTTATATTTTCTAATTTTGTTTTGAACAGAGTGAGTTGTATAGTTGGCTGCTAAATGTATCCTCTCAAGTAAATAGTCTACCTCTTCTAATCATAAAATGGCCAAAATAGGGAAAGGTATCTACCAAACTTCCAATTTTTTTGAATTTTTAATATTATTGTGAAATGCATGAATTTTTATAGAAATGTTTTTGTTTGACCATTTAATAAGCGAGTTTTACAGTGGTTCCATTGGCAATACATGGTCATTTGTGTAAAAGGTCGATGCACTTTTTGTTAAGTACTTTCTGCTATCTTGGTAAAAAGAAAACGAAAAAAAATCTTTTTATAAGCTCTATACGTGTGACCATGTTTTTTTTCCTTATATTTTGTAATTTTAGGAAATTTGTGCCATGAAATTTAATGTGTTTGTTACAATCTATGTTTTCATCATGTATGATCGGTCAAAGCTTTCAAGAGTTGACTGGAAGTATATTATAATTGACAAAAATGCCCTTGATTACACTTATAGCTCTTCAGGTATGCCTCTTCATGTTTTTGCTGTTTGTGAAATACCAAACACTACAATGACACCCTTATGGCCCCACTCTCGGTCAACATCTCATTCTTCATATCCTAATCCGTCAACACTCCTTATATCTCCAGTACAATAGGCAACCCACTTACCGTTAAACCTACTCCACTTAATTCCATGTCACTAAGAAAGTCAAAATTCAAACTGCCACATCATTAACTTTCAACCCTACTCCTTTTATTTACCATCTACCCCCTTAAATTACCCCAAAATTACCCTTTAACCCCTTTTTCAATTAGCTATTTTTTCCAGCAGTTGATATATTATAACAATGCCATCTAATACTATGCTAAAATAGCAACCAACTCCATTTTTTGTTTACTATAGCATCGTACTTTAAAAGTTGGTTGTTATTTTAATGTATGATGTCCTAATAGTAGATGAGTGTGTGGAAAAAATTATATCATTTTACTTTTACTATGTTTCTTTTCATGAACTTGCATTTATTCTTGTGTGTTGAGTAGGATCATTTGTGGCAATTTAGTAATTACATATCATGGGTTCATGAGCCTTACCAATTGTATTTTAATCTATTTTCAGTTGGAAGTTAAAGGATATTTGAAGAGTTCTAAAGAATAACAATGTAATGATCATTCGGTTTCATTGTTGATTCCAATTAATTATGTATATGGAATTTATCCAATAATAAAAAAATGATTTTATTGTAATTTATTTTTGTATTGGTAGTTACAATTTTTATATTAAATAAACAACATAAATTAACTTATTTTTTTACCGTGAACTTCAATTTATGAATCTATACTATTTAATTTTAAAAAAATATAGCAGTGTAACTGTTTAGAATGACATAATTATTTTTTAATTGTAAGTAGTAATTACCTAAATATAAATGAATTAAATTTAAAGTTAAATCATATTAATTTTTTTTAAATATATTAATTGTATGACGCGATTAATCAGTATAGTTAAAAATACATTTAACTTTTTTTAATTAACATCGACAAAATGTGAAACCATGTTTTTCTAAGTAATATTAATTAATGGTGTTTTGACAATAAACCTAACTAAAAAAAATAATGGCAAATAGTGATTTGCATATTCTTTGAAAAAGAATAAATTATTGTGTGATTAATTGCCGATCAAACGAGTCAAAACTTCGGAATAAGTTAAGATCTTACGGTTATTTGGAGTTAATATTATGAGTGATTAATTGCAATTTGTAAAGAGTGATAGAAATGGATTTATCAGCATTTAAGGATTATAAAAACTCAAAAAATATGAATGTAATTTGGTTAACAATTAATGAATTTTACGATTTGAACTAATAGCCGCAAAGAAACTATTCAAAGAAATTAATTAATCATCGCCCATAAACAATTCGTCGCCGCTGCTTTGCGCGAGTAAACGACTAGTATATATATATATATATATATATATATATATATATATATATATATATATATATATATATATATATATATATATATATATATATCAACAAACATTTTGTTTTTCTAAGGCAACTTTATACAACCAAAATGCATAAAAAACTTGGTTGTAACAATTATAAAAAATAACAAGTTATAGAAAATATAATTAGTGATTACTTTGCCAAAAAAATACCACACATATTTTCCAAAACCAAAGGTAATCAAACAATTAAATAAATATTTCAAACATATATAAGTGTCTCTGATACCATTGATGAATTTTGATAACCAAAAACGATCTTAATCTTATAATAACAGTTTTAGTGGAAAACAGAATACTTTAAAAATAACTAGTTTATTTTTAGATCATTTGATCATCAACCACCAAGAGAATCCAAATACATGAACTAGAAATATAATAACATCCATAGGATGTTTAAGAGATTACCTTTGAACAATTTTGATCTCACTTAGAATTGAGGAGTTAATGAAGATAACAAAAATTCAAAAGTAGAATTTCTCTACAATTTATCTACCATCAATAGTAAGCCACTTGGATTGCTATCCATTTTGTATGAAGTACTTCTTAAGCCTTTAAGTGCTTAGCACAATTAAGCACTAAATGAAAAGCACTTTAGATCACCAAAAGTTGTAATAATTCTACAAAGAAGCATGAGTGAAGCTTAGAGAGAAGCTACAATTTTGGTCTATTTTATAAGAGAAAGAGTGGTCAAATTTACAAGAATTACAATCATTTATATAGTTTCATACAAGTAAAGCCTTTATATTATAATAATATAAAATAATACTAGCCTTTTAGAATCATAGGGTACAAAGGAAGAAGGTTGAAAAACAACCTTCATGCTTGAATAAAATATTTGGTCATGTCCTTTTAAGAAGATGACAAAAAAAGTTAGGCTATTTTCTTTAACTAAAAAACTAACCAGTAAGTTCATAATTTACCAAAGTGTCCAAAACTTTGTATATAACTTATTAAAGCATAATATATGAAATAATAATTAGTTATACTCTTTTTAATTATTATTTTCACAAAAGTAATAATTATTCTCTAATTAAATACAAGAGTTGATTAATTATAAATAATCTTATTAATAATAAATATTTAAAATGTGCAAACTTGATAAATGCGTGACCCTATAAAATCATATATTATTAGCAATATCATTCAATAATGATTGTTGAGCATATAGATACAACAAACTCAACTTACGCAAAAAAATAGTTTCAAGTTTAATAAGCGATCAAAACCATATGTCATAATCAGATTGTGTTTACATCAATCATAAAGTTTAAAAAACATCAAAATAAGAAGTGGTGATTTGGTATAAGGATCATCGAAAATGTAACGATGATTGATGAACACTTGGAATTAGAAACGTAATTTGGTATACGGACTCTGCCTCTAATGGTTATATATATATATATATATATATATATATATATATATATATATATATATATATATATATATATATATATATATATATATATATCATCAAATCGGAGGCGGTACAGGTTGGAGATTGGTATAGTCGCTCCCGTCCCCATCCCTATTTTTAGCCTAATGAGGATCCCCTCTCCCATATTCGATATCTGTTTTTACAGGAAATATCCATTATCGGTTGAGGTTGGTTAACTAAATATCCCACCCTATCGGATGAAATTTCATGTCTATTGTAAATGACTGATCACTTGGAATATTTACAAAGTAAATTCTTTTAAGGTGGTGATTTGAGTAAGAAAATTCATTCAAAAGTGGCTTAGGTGTCGGTCCCTTTTACTTTTAATATGACTTTTTCCTTAAAGTGGAGATGGATTCTCCTTGTAGATAATAATGCACTTTGGGTTCGTATACTTAGATATGTGGTCATTCAAATGACTCGTGCATCAAATATTATTCGTGACTCTTTACAACTTCGCACTAATAGTTTGTATTTGGAGACGATGGCAGCGTTTTTTGTCTTTACATTTTTGTTTTTGGCCTTTTTTGTCTTCGTTGTGTAGACGTTAGTTTTTGAAGATTGTTTGTTTTTTTAAAAGACCGTAAACTTAAAAAGATATATGCATCATTTTCATGACAAAATATGAACCAGGGTCTTCTAAGATGTTTATAAATCTTTTAGCTTAATAAAAACACCTTTTGTTAATGCAATTTTTTCTTCTTTGAATGTGTCTTTTTGTAACCTTTTCAAATGTTAGTATTGTTTGTTTGAATGTATATACTTTTTAATATTTCCTCATTTTAACTATAAAGAAATACAAAAAAAATATTAAACATATTCGCTAATTCATACAATTTTACTTTTATTTTTTATTTTACGACACAATATTTAAGAAACCTAATTCTCTTATTTTCGTTAAAATAGGAAATAATTTGGGTAGATACATTAATCATAATATAACGTCACATAAAAAATGAAATAAAAAATTAATTATTAAAATAAAAGTATTATACAATTATGCATAATATTTGATCTAGTTTTGTTAACTATTAACTCTATATATATATATATATATATATATATATATATATATATATATATATATATATATATATATATATATATATATTTGTATATTAAAAGTTTGTTCCCTTAGGAACAGTGTTTGGTTCTTATTGGTCATGTTTTTTCCTTTTTATTTAATATGCCCCGATATATTGTGTCCTTGTGGGTTTTCTCCACCGTCACTGTGACCCAATATGAATGGGATTAGTATCACCGACACTGCCTCACCTACCACTTATCTGTTTCTTTCTGTAACGTGATTCTTACCCTTCTCCTTCCATCGTCTCTTCTACAGCTGCTCACGGTTCTTGATATGAGCGACGGACTGAACACATCGATGGTAGCCACAACGGTGGTTATGGTCACTGGAGAGTGCAGTGGCGACGTTCAGCCTTGGTTTTCCTGTTCTAGATTACACAGGGAAAAAACCCAAATCGTTGTCTTCCTCTGATTCAACCACTGCTTTTGCTCTATCTATATCTTTTCTGAAAGAGAGACAACCCTAATTCACACCACCACCAACAACTTGTATACCACCTCTGACGAAGACCATCACTGTTTGTACCGCCGACCGTCAAAGGTGTTTGTCCAAATCTTCGTCAACGACTAATATGTATTATTTCTTCAATTTTTCTATTAGAGCCCTAACATGTTTTATTGTGAGTATTAATAATTTTCCTTCCATTTCGATTTTGATTTTGTCCATTCATTATAGCTGTTTGCATTCCTATTTGCTTAATTTGAAGCCCTTTTCCTCAAAACTTTCAAGATTACCTTATTGAAGTTACAAAATCTAGGATTATCTATTGTTCATGAAGTTGAACGCACTGAATGGCCAGAAAAGTCGATTGAAATAGACTTGCGAACTAGGGTTTGAGTTTTAATGAATTTTATACTCATTTTCCATTTTGGTTATTCTTATGGGTATTTAGGGCTTATCTACTTTACAATTTGATGCTTTCAATCACTGTTATATGTTTTTTGGTTATATTAGGTGTTTATAATCTTTTAGTGATCAAATCGAAATGATATTCATTCGTTATGAGTTTGGCTGCAATTCATGAAATCAACAGGCTATTGGATGTGGAGAGACACTTCACTACAAACCCTTCTCCCCAGTGTGTTCACTAGATTCTACAAACCAATACCAAGTGAATTTTTTTGGGGGTTTTAGGTGTTTGGAAGACGCACGTACACATATTTTCTCCAACAAGAGGCTCAATTGAAAGTTATTCCAGGTATATGATCTGAATAGACTTTTACTTTGAGTGCTACATGTATGGATTCTAATTTTGATCTTTATTGTAATATTTTTATACTTTTATGAAAATTATTGACTATTGAGTCTGCTTTATAGGTCTTGAAACGTTAAATCAACGTATGTCTAAATGTTTGTATTGAAGGTTGTGGTCTGAAAAAATACAACCGGTTTATACTCTTGTATTTCAACACATGTTATATTCATCATTCCAAGTTCTATTCACTAGGTTAGAAGTACAATGCTGCAACCATCATTTGAGGTTGTATGCGTGCCTAATATATTCTACATGGTGACAGATATCTAATGCAGGTCAAGTACATTAAGGAAGATTGAAGGGTCAAGAATCGGAGGTTAAAGCATGAAGACCAAGTCAAGGATTTTTTGATATTGATTTTAAAAATCTAAGCGTTAGTGTATACATTTCTCATTATCTTTCAATTTTTCTCATATTATTATCTATATTTTTACTTTCTAACTCTTGAACTGCCCTTAGTACAGCCTACTTTGCTCCAAAATTAGTCAATGTATATAAGTAACACTTCGTTGTAATATCTTTTGTCCTTTTCTTTATGAGATGATAGTAGAAGATCTTTAAAAACTTTACCACAAATCTAATGTCGCAAGCTGGATTCCTATCTATCGTCAGAAGGTCTAAAAAAACATCTTTCCCCTTATTTACGGTTTATATACTTGTGGGTTTTTAAAATTTTCCATAATTTACGAATTTCTCCTCTCATTTTGGAGCTCCTGAATCTAATAGTGGAAAATATGAGGAATCAAATTCACTTTCGCAAGGAAATGAATTAATTAATCACGTTTATATTATAGATAAAGTATATAACACATGGCCACATAATCTAAACTCCAAAAGCATGTCCCCTAATGCATTGGATATATTTTAACTTTACACCTTTTGGTTTTTGTTTTCAACAATTTATTTGATTTTTTACCAAAAACTAATGCAATTTATTTAATTTAATTTTTTACCAAAAACCAAAATACATTGTATTTGTTGCATTTTTCAAATTTACCTGATAAATGCAATAAATAGCAATGCACTTTTATTTTACACTTTTTTTTTTGGCTTTTTCCAATTTCTTTCAATTTTCTTCATAAAAAAACAAATTATATTTCCATTTGGTGCATTTTCTATATTTTGGTGGTAAATGCACTAAATAGGAGTGTACTTTGCATTTTTGTTTCGATTCTTTTACCAAAAACCAAAGTATATTGCCATTTGATGCATTTTCCATACTTAGATGGTGAATGCAGTAAATAGAAACATACTTTGAATTTACATATATTTTTCTATTTTTTGTAATTTCTTTTTTTAAAAACCTAACTACATTACCATCAGGTGTAATTTCCATTTTTAAGAGAAATTTGCACTAAATAGCTTTGCATATATACCTTTTTTTTGCAATTCCTTTTAAAATCGTTACCAAAACGAAAATACATTTCCATTTGGTTCATTTTCTATTTTTAGTTATAAATACAATAAATAGCAATGTACTTCAATTTATAGTTTTTTTCCTATTTTTTTGATTTTTTTACCAAAAAAGAAACACTAAATAGCAATGTACTTTGAGTTTACACATTTTGGTTTTTGTTTTCAGAAACTTATTTGATCTTTTTTACCAAAAACCAAAGCACATTGCTATTTCTTGCATTTTTTTTTTCATATTTAGGTGGTACATGTACTAAATAGCAATATACTTTGAACTTACATCTATTTGTTTATGTTTTTTGTAATTTCTTCAAATTTTTTTTACCAAAAACTAAAATGCATTGTATTATAAATATGATTTTGGTGTGTTTTTATTATTACATTTACATTTGATTACTTTTTTTCTTTACAAATCAACTAAATATAGATTAGACGCTTTTGGAGCATGGATGGTATTCGTTACATTGATCATATCTACAAAAAAAATCCAAAGTAAATTGTTATATCATGAAATTTACCAATTTGTTTATTGATGGGTATTAGCAATGTCGAAAAAGGTGAAAGAAACAAAATTAGAATGCGATAATATAATACACAAATAAATCAAAGTAAATTGGTATTTGTTGCAGAGTGTTGTGGACAAGGAGTTAGAGAACTTATAGGAAGTTGTAATGAAGCGTGATGATAAAGGAGAGTCAAAGGGAAACTTTGACCCCGAAATGAATATAAAGGCTTATTTACCTGTTACAATATAACCTTGTGGGATTTACAATTTGTGATATTCATTCTATAAGACTGATTCCCACTTCGGTTCTTTGGGTTTACTTGTAATAAATGCATATTTGACCCCCGCAAAGCAGGAATACTTCACTAGTTATAATAAAGTAACAAAAGTGTTAAGTTCAAAAGTTGATTTTTTGTAGAGAATATTGACTACTGATAAACGGTCCGTATGATTTCAATATTGAATCTTTTAAATTAATTGAAATTGAAATGAATTTGAATTTGATGGAACCTTTGAATTTTATAAAATTAGAACTATTTAAATTCAAAATGTTTAAATATTATTTTAATTTAAAAATCCGTTTGTTTTATATTTTAGTTGATTTTCGCAGTCTGCAGATGTTATAAAACGAACAGTTTTTTTCCACACCGCAAACATTTGGTCTCACTCTTCTACTACAGAGGTCTGCAGATATGACCCGCATACTGCAAATACTTTTTCTTTAAAAAAACAAACATCGTCTATGTTATGACAACAAGTCAAAAATGAGAACACGATTAAATTTTGACAAGATTCTTGTTATGGATAACCGGTGATTATGAGGATCTAGACATTAGAGAATAACCAAATACATTTGGGGCAGTTAGCGTGTTTCGTTTCATCCATGGTCGAGCTTGTCCAACGGATTAGATAAAGTTACAAGATATCATGACCTGTGTGGTTGTAGATCCTCAATTGGATATATGGGTTTGGTATCTTAATGTCATATGTGCCTCTTTTGGTTTCATCGACAATTAGAAAATTTGTTAAGAGCATCTGATATACTTACCACTAACTATTAGTGTGATGGGTGTCACATCATCACCACATATAATTATTAAATGTTGGTATACATACCACTTGTAACGACCCGTCTCTGGTATGTTGCTTCCATGGTATTTATTTTGAAGTTTTCAAGAGGGACTCGGCGAGTCTATAGCCCGACTCGTCGAGTAGGGACGGGATTTCAAGCACGTGTAAGTCGGCGAATCGGCGAGTCCATATTCGGGACTCGGCGAGTCTGCCTGCCAGGAAGAAACCCTAAATCCCCGGATTTGCTCACTATTTAAGCAGTGTTATGTGCTCCAAACTCGCCTCCTTCACCCTCAGAGAGCTGTGAGAAACCCTAAACCCATCCCTTGATTAATTAAAGTGTTTTTGTGTGAATTCTTGAAGGCTTGAAGAAGAAAAAGAAGAAAGGAACAAAGAGAAGAGGTGTAGAGCAAAGATCCAAGGTCAAAATCAGAGTTCATTGAGGTATTTCTCGGAATCCTTCTGTTTTATGCTTAACCTCCATTAGAACACTTCTAGGGCTAGTTTGATGTATTTTCCAAACCTTATAGTTGTATGGATGCTTTAATAGGTCAAGATATCCCTAGATCTGTTCATTTAGGAGTTGTAGAGCCCAGATCTGTTGCCTTTTTGAAGTTGCTTTGCATGAGAACTTTAGATCTAGCATTTATTATGCTTTTTGAGTCTTATAATCTTTTTGGATGCCTATGGGCACGTAAAGATAGAATCTTTACGTGTTAATCGAGCTAAGGGAGCCCAGATCTATAAGTTTTATACGCTGGATTCAAGCATAATCGAGTTTAGAGTAGCTGCATGCATGCGACTCGGCGAGTCGGAGGAACGAATCGGCGAGTCGAGTCGCGAGTCCCCGATTTTTCCCCTTTTTGAGTGATGCCAAGTGGGGACCAGTGAGTAGTAGAGTGGACTCAGTGAGTTGGAGGTCAGACTCAATAATGGAGGGACTCGATGAGTTGTTCATACAACTCGGCGAGTCCAAGGCAATCTTCTTAGCTCGAAGAACAACTCGTCGAGTTGTTCATACGACTCGGCGAGTCGGATGCAGATAGCCTGAGTTCTAGAATCGAAAGGAAACTCGTCGAGTTGATGCCATACTCGACGAGTAGCAGCGAGTAGGGTTGAGAAGTGAGAATAGGGACTCGCCAAGTTGGCGGCCCAACTCGGCGAGTCAGGTCAACTGTAGGTTTACTTTGACCGGGAGAGTTGACTTTGACCAGGGGTAAAAGAGTCATTTTACCCCCAATACAGTGATTAGTATTTGATTGAGTGTGTTTATGGAATTGTAGCTTGGGAGATACCGGAGCAGCAGCAGATAGCTTCCAGAGCCATACACTCAGCAGCCAGTTCACGAGGTGAGTTTCCAACCAGTAGGAACGGGTCTATGACCATAATGCCGGCCCGTTTAGCTAGCAGTTAGTTCCGGACTTCGGTCCGAAGCAGTAGTTCAGGGTGCTTGATGTCTTTGTGATTCAGGCATGTCTATGTGTTATGTGTTCCGGACTTCAGTTCGATGCAGTATATGTGTTATGTTAGCAGATACGTGTTTATGTTATGCTATGTTCAGACAGTTCCGGATTTCGGTCCGATGCAGCTAGTTCCGGATTCCGGTCCGATGCAGGGGACAAGGTCCCAGTCAGTTCCGGATTTCGGTCCGATGCAGTCAGTTCCGGACTTTGGTCCGATGTAGTCAGTTCCAGACTTCGGTCCGATGCAGTCAGTTCTGGACTTCGGTCTGATGCAGTGGGCAAGGCCCAGTATGTGCTTTATTTGTTATTGTGTGGTATGTGGTAGTATGGGGGAGCTCACTAAGCTTCGTGCTTACGGTTTCAGTTTTTGGTTTCAGGTACTTCCGCAAGTAAAGGGAAGAGCTCGGGTGTAACAGCCCGAAATCTCAGGTATTATTAAATTATGTTTTTGGGGTGATTTAAGAGGGGACTCGGCGAGTTGGAGCCTAGACTCGCCGAGTAGGATCGCAGACTTGGTCGCGGGATCGCGACTGGACTCGACGAGTCCAGATATGGACTCGGCGAGTCTACGCTGTTTAGCGAAAACCCTAACCGTTCAGGTTTGGGACGTATAAAAAGGACTCATTGGCCGTCATTGTTCATTTTAGCCTTCTGAGAAGAACCCTAAATCGATTGTGTGCATCTGGAGCAAGGATTATAGGCCATTGTTGATTATAGAAGAGTGGTTGTGCAAGGAAGAGAAGGGATTGGCTAAAGGAGCAGAAAGGGAGTCACATTCTGAGGATTGGGGACACAGAGGATACATCATCCAGGTAAGAATTCGAGTATACTCTGCTATGTTGATGTGATTATGGAATTAGGGTTTATGGAACCCTTTTGTGAATAGATTTAATGTTACCCTAGTCCCCTAAACGATTGTGACCCTGTATTGGGACCTATGGAGGTCCAGAATGTCCCATGTCTGTGCATTTCGGGAATTGATGAAGGTTTTGGATTGGAATCCTTATGACTTAGGTTAAAATGCAAATTATGAATCATATGGTGTATCATGAGCACTGAAATGAGGACTTTACGTGATGGATCAGCCTAGGAAGGCCAGACCTAGGATTGGTCGAAGCAGTTCTGACCTTAGGATGCAGTTTGAGCGGTTGCATGGCATGGACTCGCCGAGTCCGATGAACAGACTCGGCGAGTAGCTTGAAGATTAACTGGGACTCGTCGAGTTGTTCTTCAGACTCGGCGAGTTGAGTCGGGGTGGCCCCACGATTCTTCCAGGAGTAACTCGTCGGGTCAAGGAGGATACTCGACGAGTAGATAGGGAATCTCAGAGAGTTGGAGGACGTCTAGACTCGCCGAGTCGCCATGGCACTCGCCGAGTCCGGTCGAGTTGACCGTTGACCGTTGACCAGAGTTGACCTAAGTCTGACTTCTTAGGGATAGTCACACTTAGAAGATATAAGTGTTAATGAGAGATGTGTGATGTTATAGGGAGGTTGTAGCTCGTCGGATTGTGCACGAGTGATTTCAGGATTTGCTAGCTTCCAGCATTCACGAGGTGAGTCTTCTCACTATACTGTACCCGGAAGGGTTTGACTGTGTGACCGGAAGGTCAGATATGATATGTGATGGGTATGCTATATGTGGTAAGTTATTTGTTATATGTGCTATGTATGTTATGTGGGCCGGAAGGCAATATGTTATGGGCCGGAAGGCGATTATGTTATGGGCCGGAAGGCGTTGTGCTGAGAACCGGAAGGTCAGGGCCTGGAAAGGCGTATGTGCGTAAGTTGTATATTGGGGAATTCACTAAGCATTTATACTTACAGTTGTTATGTATGTGTTTCAGGTACTAGCGAGGACCGTGGGAAGGCGCCGGCGTGATCGATACATACTGAAGGATGTTTTTATGATCTTGGGATTTAGACAATTTGTATTTGACATGACACTTAAATTATTTATGCCTTGTTTGGAATGAAAATACTCTATTTTTTTAAAATGAAAAATTTGTTTGAAAAATTGAGTTGTTACATCGGTCACGCCTTTTGTGATTATGGAATTAGGGTTTATGGAACCCTTTTGTGAATAGATTTAATGTTACCCTAGTCCCCTAAACAATTGTGACCCTGTATTGGGACCTATGGAGGTCCAGAATGTCCCATGTCTGTGCATTTCGGGAATTGATGAAGGTTTTGGATTGGAATCCTTATGCCTTAGGTTAAAATGCAAATTATGAATCATATGGTGTATCATGAGCACTGAAATGAGGACTTTACGTGATGGATCAGCCTAGGAAGGCCAGACCTAGGATTGGTCGAAGCAGTTCTGACCTTAGGATGCAGTTTGAGCGGTTGCATGGCATGGACTCGCCGAGTCCGATGAACAGACTCGGCGAGTAGCTTGAAGATTAACTGGGACTCGTCGAGTTGTTCTTCAGACTCGGCGAGTTGAGTCGGGGTGGCCCCACGATTCTTCCAGGAGTAACTCGTCGGGTCAAGGAGGATACTCGACGAGTAGATAGGGAATCTCAGAGAGTTGGAGGACGTCTAGACTCGCCGAGTCGCCATGGCACTCGCCGAGTCCGGTCGAGTTGACCGTTGACCGTTGACCAGAGTTGACCTAAGTCTGACTTCTTAGGGATAGTCACACTTAGAAGATATAAGTGTTAATGAGAGATGTGTGATGTTATAGGGAGGTTGTAGCTCGTCGGATTGTGCACGAGTGATTTCAGGATTTGCTAGCTTCCAGCATTCACGAGGTGAGTCTTCTCACTATACTGTACCCGGAAGGGTTTGACTGTGTGACCGGAAGGTCAGATATGATATGTGATGGGTATGCTATATGTGGTAAGTTATTTGTTATATGTGCTATGTATGTTATGTGGGCCGGAAGGCAATATGTTATGGGCCGGAAGGCGATTATGTTATGGGCCGGAAGGCGTTGTGCTGAGAACCGGAAGGTCAGGGCCTGGAAAGGCGTATGTGCGTAAGTTGTATATTGGGGAATTCACTAAGCATTTATGCTTACAGTTGTTATGTATGTGTTTCAGGTACTAGCGAGGACCGTGGGAAGGCGCCGGCGTGATCGATACACACTGAAGGATGTTTTTATGATCTTGGGATTTAGACAATTTGTATTTGACATGACACTTAAATTATTTATGCCTTGTTTGGAATGAAAATACTCTATTTTTTTAAAATGAAAAATTTGTTTGAAAAATTGCGTTGTTACAATTGGTATCAGAGCCTTGGTTTGAGGGATTCGGGTGCACCTTCGGGAGTAACTGAACTCAAACCGAGGATTTGAGGAAAACTTTTAAATAAAGGCATAAACTTTTGTAAATGGTTTTGTGGTAAGCAAGAAAGAAGCAGTGTGTACGATCAGTCAGCGCCCGAACGGTAAAGATCCCAAAATACCTTACAATATTATATGATATGAATTGTTATGCATGCTAGAAGACTAGGTATTCATGATAGGACTAGAGTGGCCTGATTTGTGATGCCTTAGTCTAGGGAAGTTTGCCGATATGAGATGCTTTGCTAGTGTGCGGGTAGATAGTGCATAACAGAAGTAGAGTACTCACCATCCGGGGTTTGGGGAGGAAGACTTGGGATGAATGCTGATGCGGTGTGGTCGGTAGTATTGGGCCCGTACTACCGAAGACACCGGGTCAGTGGGTGACCCAAGTAAGAATCCCTGGATATCGGAGACTGAGTAGGGTTGCGTTATCGAGTGCGATTATTCTCGATGGAGTCTCTGATAGTTCTATGTTGTATTTCAGAGACATCATGGTTAGACCACGCCACGGAGCGAGTTCGAGCGGTGCGAGTGACGAAGAGATTCGTCAGATGATTCACAAGGAGGTAGCTGCGGCGATCCGGGCCGAGATCCCGGAGATGTTTGGGTCTATTAAGACCACCCTGATGGAGACGTTTGATGAGCGGTACGCCGCATTGACTGAGGCTGCAACCGCTGCAGCTACCGCAGTTGTGGCCGCTGCTAGGCCACAGGGGGGTGACTCGTTGCTGTTCCGAGAGTTCAGCAACACGAAGCCACCAGAGTTCGATGGGACGTAGGATCCGATTGCTGCGATGAGGTGGATCGCGGATATAGAGGGGTGCTTCTACACTTGTTCATGCCCGGAGCACCTGAGGGTACGGTTCGCTTTGAACCAGCTCCGTCTGGGAGCGAAGGACTGGTGGAAGTTCGTGACGGCGAACTTCACTTTGGCAGAGATTACATCAGTAACATGGGAGGGGTTTACTGCCATGTTCAGGGATGAGTACGTTCCCCCGGTGGAGAGGGAACGATTGGTTCAGGAGTTCTTAACCCTCAAGCAGGGTACTGATTCGGTTGCGGCAATTACGCGGAAGTTTCATGAGAGGGCGATGTTCTGCCCCGAGCTGGTGTCCACAGAGCAGGCTCAGATGAGTCGGTACTTAGGAGTTTTGAGGAGGGATATCCGGGAGTTTATGTCGAACTCCACCTATCATACTTTTACTGAGCTTCAGGCGAATGCCAGGAAGCGTGAGATCGAGTTGGAGACCCAGGCCAGGGAGGAGGCCGAGTCTCATCAGGTGGACCGGCAGCCGGCTCAGTCTCAGCCGGCAGCCAAGCGGACCAAGTCCGCCGATTCGAGGACGGGAGGTCCGAAGGGCCGCACTTGCGGAAAGTGCGGCAAGGGTCACGATGGGGCGTGTCGAGCTGGTGCTTGCTACAAGTGCGACAAGGAGGGGCACATTGCTAGGGAGTGCCCCAAGGGGTTTATGGTTTGCTTTCATTGCAACCAGACCGGCCATCGGAAGGCCGAGTGCCCTCAGCTTCGTCAGGGATCTGCACCTACTGCCAGGACTATTGAGACTCGACCGGTGAAGGTCGAGGCCCCGAGGGCTCGTGGGAGAGCCTTTCAGCTGACTGCGGAGGAGGTCCGCGCTGCGCCCGATGTTGTGGCAGGTATGCTATAATTCATGTATTTATTTTAATGTCGAGATGTTATGCTTATGTTATTATATGCGTAGGTACTTTCCTTGTGAACTCTGTGCCTGCTCTAGTGTTATTTGACTCGGGTGCGAGTAGGTCCTTTGTATCTTTAGCCTTTAGTCAGCATATCAGCATTAGTCGTGAGTCGTTTAGTCGACCTCTGAGAGTTTCTATAGCTGACGAGAGAGTGATTTGTGCCACGGAGGTTCTCCGGGGATGCGTGTTAGAGATTTTCGGGGTCGAATTCCCGATTGACCTGATTCCTATTGCGATGGGTGATGTCTGTGTCATCGTGGGCATGGACTGGTTGAGCCGTTTCGGCGCTGTCATCGACTGTGAGCGTCAACTGGTGACTATACGAGACCATAGTGGGGGAGTTCTTTCGGTGTACGGCGAGGGTACCCGTTCGGGATCAGCTTTTTGTTCGGCCGCTAGGGCGAGGCAGTGTCTACAGCAGGGCTGTAAGGGTTTTGTGGCGTATGTGATGGATACGCGGGAGGCTTCCGAGAGACCGAAGTCAGTTGAGGAGGTCCCTGTGGTGCGTGAGTTTCCAGATGTTTTCCCCGAGAAGCTGCCGGGAGTACCTCCTGTGAGGCAAGTAGAGTTTGGTATCGATCTAGTTCCGGGGGCCGCGCCTATTGCTAAGGTGCCTTATCGTCTTGCACCTCCAGAGATGCAAGAGTTGTCCTCGCAGCTCCAGGAGTTGCTAGGGAAGGGATTCATTCGGCCGAGCAGCTCGCCGTGGGGAGCACCTATTCTGTTCGTCAAGAAGAAGGATGGTTCACACCGGATGTGCATTGATTACCGGGAGTTGAACAAGTTGACGGTCAAGAACCGTTACCCGTTACCAAGGATCGATGATTTATTCGATCAGTTGCAGGGAGCGTCTTGGTTTTCCAAGATCGATCTGAGGTCAGGGTACCATCAGGTGAGAGTGCGGGATGAGGATGTCTAGAAGACAACGTTTAGGACACGATATGGGCATTATGAGTTTGTGGTGATGCCTTTCGGGCTCACCAATGCCCCAGCTGTGTTCATGGATCTCATGAACAGGGTATGCAGGCCGATGTTGGATCGGTCAGTGATTGTATTTATCGACGACATTCTGGTGTATTCGAGATCTAGAGAGCAGCATGAGGAGCATTTGAGGGAGGTCCTTGAGGTATTGAGGTCGGAGAAGCTTTATGCAAAGTTCTCCAAATGCGACTTCTGGTTGCGGGAGGTCCAATTTCTAGGACATGTTGTTAATCAGAAAGGGATATTGGTCGATCCGGCCAAGGTTGAGGCGGTGATGAGTTGGGAGGTGCCGAAGTCACCCTCTGAGATCAGGAGCTTCCTTGGGTTGGCAGGGTATTATCGGAGATTCATTAAGGATTTCTCCAAGATCGCAGTGCCGCTCACCAGATTGACCCGGAAGGGTGTTGCATTCTCATGGGGGCCCGAGCAGCAGACCTCCTTTGAGACACTTCGCCAGAGGTTGTGCGAAGCCCCGGTATTAGCTCTCCCGGAAGGGATGGAAGATTTCGTAGTATATTGCGACGCATCGATTTCGGGACTGGGTGCAGTGTTGATGCAGAGGGGTCATGTGATAGCGTATGCGTCGAGGCAGCTGAAGCCTCATGAGGCGAGATATCCCACACATGATTTAGAGTTGGGGGCAGTAGTATTCGCTCTCAAGATTTGGCGTCACTACCTGTATGGGGTTCGATGTACGATATACACGGACCATAAGAGCTTGAAGTATTTGATGGATCAGCCCAACCTAAATATGCGTCAGAGGAGGTGGTTGGATGTGGTCAAGGATTATGATTGTGAGATCCTGTACCACCCAGGCAAGGCTAATGTGGTAGCCGACGCGTTGAGCCACAGGGCGGAGAGCACTCCATTGCGAGATGTATGCTTGAGACTGACTGTGATGACTCCAGTATTGGATGCTATACGTGGGGCACAGGCCGAGGCTGTGCTACCAGAGATGCAGAAGAAAGAGCGGGTTGTGGGGCTAATTTCAGAGTTCGTTAAGGATGGACGAGGGCTTATGACGTTTCAGGGTCGGATTTGGGTACCGTTCGTGGGCGGTACGCGTATTACTTTGATGGAAGAGGCTCATAGATCGAAATTCTCGATCCATCCCGGTGCTACGAAGATGTATTTGGATTTGAGGAAAGAGTATTGGTGGCCCTGTATGAAGAGGGACGTTGCATGGTTCGTTGAGAGGTGCTTGACCTGCCGTAGGGTTAAGGCTGAGCACCAGAGACCGCATGGCAAGTTACAGCCATTGGAGATCCCCGAGTGGAAGTGGGAACAGATCACTATGGATTTCATCACCAAATTGCCGAGGACTGCCAGGGGACTTGATGCAATTTGGGTGATTGTGGATAGGTTGACGAAGAGTGCACACTTCCTTGCCATCAGCGAGAGTTCTTCAGCGGAGAAGTTGGCGGAGATATATGTGAGAGAAGTGGTATCTCGGCATGGAGTGCCGATCTCGATTGTTTCAGACCGTGATGTGCGCTTCACTTCCAGGTTCTTGAAGAAATTCCATGAGGAGCTGGGTACTAAATTGCATTTTAGTACCGCATACCATCCCCAGACAGACGGTCAGAGCGAGCGGACGATTCAGACGCTGGAGGACATGCTTCGAGCGTGTGTGTTAGACTTTGGGGGTAGCTGGGATGCGTATTTACCCTTGGCAGAGTTTTCCTACAACAACAGCCATCATTCGAGCATTGGTATGCCACCTTTTGAGCTGTTGTATGGTAGGAGGTGTCGGACCCCCATTTGCTGGGGAGAGGTGGGACAGAGAGTGATGGGCAGCACAGAGATCGTGCTTCAGACGACATAGCAGATTCAGCAAGTTAGACAGAGGTTATTGACTGCCCAGAGCCGACAGAAGAGTTATGCAGACAGGCGCCGATCCGAACTTGAATTTCAGGTCGGCGACTTCGTTCTCCTGAAAGTCTCTCCTTGGAAAGGAGTGATTCGATTCAGGAAGAGGGGCAAGTTGGGGCCCCGGTATATTGGGCCATTTCGTGTGATTGCAAGGATAGGCCGGGTAGCCTATCGGTTGGAGTTGCCAGCGGAGTTGGGACAGATCCACGACACTTTTCATGTGTCGCAATTGAGGAAGTGCATAGCCGATGAGTCGGCAGTGGTTCCAATGGAGGATATTCAGGTGGATGCGAGCCTGAATTATGCCGAGAGACCAGTGGCCATCAGGGATCGGAAGATCAAGGTTCTGAGGAACAAGGAGGTACCTCTGGTGTTGGTTCAGTGGCAACACCGTAAGGGATCGGAAATGACTTGGGAACCGGAACGTGAGATGCGGGAGCAGCATCCGGAACTATTTTCAGAGTGAGACTTCGAGGGCGAAGTCTAATCCAAGTGCGGGAGAGTTGTAACAGCCCGGAATCTCATGTATTATTAAATTATGTTTTTGGGGTGATTTAAGAGGGAACTCGGCGAGTTGGAGCCTAGACTCGCCGAGTAGGATCGCAGACTTGGTCGCGGGATCGCGACTGGACTCGACGAGTCCAGATATGGACTCGGCGAGTCTACGCTGTTTAGCGAAAACCCTAACCGTTCAGGTTTGGGACGTATAAAAAGGACTCATTGGCCGTCATTGTTCATTTTAGCCTTCTGAGAAGAACCCTAAATCGATTGTGTGCATCTGGAGCAAGGATTATAGGCCATTGTTGATTATAGAAGAGTGGTTGTGCAAGGAAGAGAAGGGATTGGCTAAAGGAGCAGAAAGGGAGTCACATTCTGAGGATTGGGGACACAGAGGATACATCATCCAGGTAAGAATTCGAGTATACTCTGCTATGTTGATGTGATTATGGAATTAGGGTTTATGGAACCCTTTTGTGAATAGATTTAATGTTACCCTAGTCCCCTAAACGATTGTGACCCTGTATTGGGACCTATGGAGGTCCAGAATGTCCCATGTCTGTGCATTTCGGGAATTGATGAAGGTTTTGGATTGGAATCCTTATGACTTAGGTTAAAATGCAAATTATGAATCATATGGTGTATCATGAGCACTGAAATGAGGACTTTACGTGATGGATCAGCCTAGGAAGGCCAGACCTAGGATTGGTCGAAGCAGTTCTGACCTTAGGATGCAGTTTGAGCGGTTGCATGGCATGGACTCGCCGAGTCCGATGAACAGACTCGGCGAGTAGCTTGAAGATTAACTGGGACTCGTCGAGTTGTTCTTCAGACTCGGCGAGTTGAGTCGGGGTGGCCCCACGATTCTTCCAGGAGTAACTCGTCGGGTCAAGGAGGATACTCGACGAGTAGATAGGGAATCTCAGAGAGTTGGAGGACGTCTAGACTCGCCGAGTCGCCATGGCACTCGCCGAGTCCGGTCGAGTTGACCGTTGACCGTTGACCAGAGTTGACCTAAGTCTGACTTCTTAGGGATAGTCACACTTAGAAGATATAAGTGTTAATGAGAGATGTGTGATGTTATAGGGAGGTTGTAGCTCGTCGGATTATGCACGAGTGATTTCAGGATTTGCTAGCTTCCAGCATTCACGAGGTGAGTCTTCTCACTATACTGTACCCGGAAGGGTTTGACTGTGTGACCGGAAGGTCAGATATGATATGTGATGGGTATGCTATATGTGGTAAGTTATTTGTTATATGTGCTATGTATGTTATGTGGGCCGGAAGGCAATATGTTATGGGCCGGAAGGCGATTATGTTATGGGCCGGAAGGCGTTGTGCTGAGAACCGGAAGGTCAGGGCCTGGAAAGGCGTATGTGCGTAAGTTGTATATTGGGGAATTCACTAAGCATTTATACTTACAGTTGTTATGTATGTGTTTCAGGTACTAGCGAGGACCGTGGGAAGGCGCCGGCGTGATCGATACATACTGAAGGATGTTTTTATGATCTTGGGATTTAGACAATTTGTATTTGACATGACACTTAAATTATTTATGCCTTGTTTGGAATGAAAATACTCTATTTTTTTAAAATGAAAAATTTGTTTGAAAAATTGAGTTGTTACATCGGGATGATAGCATCGCACACACCACAATTTCAGTTTTTGTCCTGGGAGTTGATTCAGTTTTCTTAGATATGTTTGATACAGTTGTGACACAATTTTCTCACAGTATTTTAGTATGGATTTGGGATACGCAACGCATGGTTTTATTATGTGATACTCAGTTTTATGATTTTTGTCATATTTAAAATGAAATTTTTGGGTCGTATTTTTGGGATGTTACACCACTCTACATCATTATAACACTCTTATTTTTTGATTATTCAAATAAATAATATATAGTTTTATTGTTTATAATATAGAGAGAGATTGAGAGACATAGAGAAAGAAACAAATTAATCAGGTGTTGTCTTTCGTTACACTACGACCACTAACAACCACTAACACCAAAAAAGTGTTCTTAACTAGTGGTCATTGCAACATATACCACCAGACCTTCCGTTGTATATATACATGAAGCCCTTAATAAAATGCCTACTTTTGGATAAAAAAATCTAATTGCTTTGATGCTGTAATTGGTACTTCTTTATAGATACTATGGAATTTTATAAATTCTTGAATTTTTGCAAAAAATAAGACAAATATAGTGGCCATCTTTGATAAGATAAGATTGTCACAAGATATTTATTTTGGATTACAAATAGAAACACTAAGAATAGATTTAATAGGGTTGAATCTTGATAAGTTTATATAATTATTGTCGTTTAATATTTCCTTTGATCTAACGCTAATTTTAATAAAAAGGAATCTACTGTTAAGTGGTGGACCTTAGTGGTGTCCCAGGGGTCCCGGGCCACTGTTCCGACGCCGGCACGTAATGTAAAAAAAAATTTAATGTTCTTTTAATGTTTTTTCTATTGAGTGCACTGACTTAAAACATGAGTGACACTACTAATATAGATTTATTTGGAATTTTTTTTAGTGTCACCCCTATGAAAATATTTTGCGTCCGCCAGTGCTACCGTTCCATAAAAAATATCATTATCTCAATATACCTATGTTCTTTTGAATTAAAGTTCTAGTTTTTATTTTGTTGCATCGAAAGTTATAAGAAGATTGAAGTTTATATTTTCATATATTGCCTTCAACAAAATATAAAATCCATATGAATAAATTTTATTTAATTGGTTTGTGAGCCATATTGGTAAATTCACGTTAAGAGAAAATGAGTAATTGACTTCGAAAGGATGGACCACGAGATGAGTGACGGCGAAAGAGGATAAGATAAACGGATACTCCGTGAATCCGATGCTTTTTTATTCGGTACGCAAAACGGCGACGTGACATCATCTTCCTTATCCCGACATTGACTGCCTCTAAATCCGATGCTACAGTTGTTAATTGTTTTTTTTTTTTTTTTTTTTTTTTTTTTTTTTTTAAGGCTAAAGGTTAAGGTAAAATTTTTACTAATAAAAAATTGTGATGAAGCATTTGTATATTTTTAACAATTTTTGCCTATTATTATAATATGATAACTTTTACTTATGAAAATAAAAAAATAAAAAAAACTTAAGTTTATAAATAACTAATCAAAAAGCACAATGTAAACAAAATTGCAATTTACCACAAGTGTAAGAACACCTAATACCTAGGGATGGCAAAAGCCCCATACCCAATGGGGAACCCGAAACCCGCATCTGTTTTGACTGGGAAATCCTCAGGTTGACCGAGAATGAGACGGGGATGGGGAATATCTGAATAAAAAAAGTGGGGATGGGGATACCCTTAATCCCTGACCTTAGACCCACCCCCGACATATATTAATATATAAAAATAATACAAAACATATATTTATAGTATAACTTATAATATATAAAATTTGATCTAAGTAACCTAATTCATTAGTAATTACTTGGTTGAAATTATACTTTTTGCTTTTTCTTTTATCTAATTTAAACTCGTATATATATATATATATATATATATATATATATATATATATATATATATATATATATATATATATATATATATATATATATATATATATATATATATCTTTGGTTGATCTATTTTACCTTAAATATCAATCTGATAATTTTTTTTCTATTTGATTTTTCATGTATGTATTTAAATTTGGTAGAAAATTTATTTATATTTTTCTGCAATTTTTGGATACTTATATATTTTATAAAATCTTTAAACTTATGCTGGTAAAATTGAAATATAGAGTTTTTTCTTACGTATAAGTTTCCATGTTAAAAGAGAAAAAGAAATCTCCGTTTCCCCGTTAGGGATCCACAGTCCCTGTTAGGGGTGGGGATGAGGTTTATTTATATTCCCCGATGGGGATGTGGATGGGGATGAGGATTGGAATGATGATTCGGGGATGGAGATGGGGATTGGGGTCCCCTGTGTTCCCCGCCCCCGTTGCCATCTCTAATAATACCGCAGGTAAAAAAAAAGATAGTGGGTGGTGTTACCACCGGCAAAACATGCCAAATCAAATTACCGACAGTAACATTTTTACGATAACTTTTAGTCTCAGTAAACATCTCATAAAATACTCATTACTTTCTATTTATTTTATTTTATTGAAACAACCATATTATAAAAAACTATTTTCTAAGCATCTTCAATTCGCTTCTATTTTTTATTTTCTCCCATTTTTCTTTATTTTTCTCCAACTCTTTCTTATTTATTCCTCTATTTTGGAGATATGAATAACATTACACAAAAAATGATATCATACTATTCATTTATTTTCAAAATAGGGATGAATTTTATGTTGTCAGTTTTAGTCTTTCTATTTATATATTTATACATTTTTAGTTTATTTTTACGTACTAATTATAATTTAAATATAATATTTAATATTTATACTATTTTGATATATATTAATTAATTATAAATATAAAGTTTGTTTAGTGTTCATCAAACTCATATAAAAAGTTAAATACATATTGAAATTTAAAAAAATGATAATGTATTTTACAAAAATTTATAAGTGTGTTATAAATATAATCTTATTTATTTAATATTATTGTAACGAAAAAAATACAGATTATATATTTGTTAAAACAAAATTAGTAGAAATGATATGTTTGACAATCTATGTAAGTTGGAAGAAAAGAATATACTAGGAACATACTTTTTAGAGTAAAAAATAAGATAAAAAATGAAATAGAGTTGGAAATGAAATGTTACTTATCCCATTTTTTCCTCCATTTTTTAGGAGAAAAATAAAAGCGAGTTGAAGATGGTTTAAAAAAGCAAAGCCTAAAAGAGTGAAGGCACTCCAAAGACAAGACAAAACGTATGGGGCATGTTGCATCTCGTTGTTGCTGAGGTGGAACATCCTCAACGCCGTTAAGATGCATCAACACCACCCCCTCTTCGTGTTGTATCTAGTTCTGTTGCTTCTTGTTGTGGCAATAACTAGATGAAACATGATTTTCGATTAGTTGCACAAATTCCCTCTCTCTGTCTCTCTCCTCTTAACATGGTGTTACAACACCATGAACACCACCCCCTCTTCTTGTTACTTCTTGTTATAACACCACTTCAAGTTGCCCATACCATATGCTCTTACAAGATGTCAAAAAAATAACAAATCCAAACCCAATTACAATTACCAAAATACTCATTATTCTAATCATTAATTTTAGGAACAAGGTCATAACAGATGATCGAAGTGTTTAAAAAGTTTTAAAATTTTCATACAAATACAAAAACGTCAATGAAAATGTAAGAGGAATTTAACAAAAAATGTAAAACAATTTCAAGATATTGTTAAAAGTTTAAAATAGTTGTTAAAAATTGCATATATATATATATATATATATATATATATATATATATATATATATATATATATATATATATATATATATATATATATATATATATATATATATATATATATATATATATATATATATATAATTCTAAAAGTAAAAAAAAAAAAAGAATACAGAAAAGATAATAAAAATTTTGAAAAGCTGTAAAACAGATGAAAAGTGGTGTAGATAAAGTTATAAAAAAGGTGCTCATAAAATCTAAAAACGTTGTTAAAAAGTAAACTCTTAAAAAAGACAGTTAATAAAAGAAACTTTAGACTATATTCGTAGGGAAATTTTATATTTATATAAATTTCATAAGAAAATTTAGAATTTGAAACAAAATTGTAAAATTGAAATATAAGATGCAGGTGGGGAAAAAAATATAATCATCATATTCTTATGTAGTAATTTACGTTTGTTGACAATTTAAAATAGTTAAAAATAATTGTATCTATTTAACAAATCAAAATAATAATCATTATATGCGTAGTGTATAACATGATCTAATGTGGCATGTTTTTTTATGCGTGATGAGAGTACAGACACACATCTAAAACTAAAAAGTGGAAAAAAAAAGGAATTATAAAAAGTAAACTCGATGTAACTAAAAAAGATTAGCTTTTAACCTATTTTTAAATATTAAGTCCCTTTACTTACTTATTATAGTCGAAGACAATCCCCCAGACAAATTGTTTTAAGCCATTTACAATTTATTGGCTTTATTTTGATTGTAACAAAGATCATAGTTGCTAGTTTTATGAAATTTGGGATGTTAGATGATTGTAATTATATGGTCAAATGAAGCATGATACGGATGTGAGGGTTCATGGGTTTCATAAGAAAGCCTTTAAAGCGATACCGATGGGCGATGGCTTTGATATATTGAGGGTTTTTGGTAGATTGAGGGTTTTCTTTAATCAACATCTTCTAGAAGGTTTGACACATACAAAAAAGAGAAGAATTTTTGAATGATGAATACATATGTATGGATAAATGTGGAAGACATATCTCGAACAATGTTTTCAAAGGAAATCTTTGATTCAATATCGTGTTAACTGGCTTCAAGTAGCAAGGATGATAAAAAAATAAGTATGGACTTGAATTAGTTTGAATATGTTTATAACAATAACAATTACTGTTATTAGGACGTCAAACATTCAGTGTATATATATCAACATGGCTAGAATAGCTTAAAATGTCATTGATTTATATTTGTTTTGTGGTAAAAGCATAAAACCTTTATCCCAAACTTTATAGTTTTCATCCAAATCAAAGTTTAATTTTATTATCAATTTTGAAAAGCCGAACAAAAAATAGTTTTGATTATTTTCATTTAGAATAGTATATTGTTGTTGATTTTTTTCCCTCTACAATCATGATACTAAGGGGAAGGCGATGTTTCATACTTTGTTTTGAAAGTGTTTATTCATTTATTAGTTTTTAAAGAAATCACTAAAAAGATATTTGATGGTTTAAAATAACAGTGGATTCATACATAATAATTTTTTGTTATACACAAACAATTATATATATATATATATATATATATATATATATATATATATATATATATATATATATATATATATATATATATATATATATATATATATATATATATATATATTTGCATATTGTACAACCTCTTTAAAATATAAATCATAATATATGACACAAAAATATTATGTGCAAATCAACTTCATTCAAAATATTGTTTCTATCCAGTTTATAGAGTTTTAAGAAGATACCGTCTCATAACTTCTTGAAAGTAATTTTTAAGATAAAATGACTATTTGAGATAAAATGAGTATAATATCTTTATATAAAACTCACACCTTTTTTAATCTCTTTTTTCCATCTTATTACTTGTTATTTTACAAATATAAGTAATTTTGGCAAAAAAAATAATTATACCACATATTCTAATCAAAACATTTTTTTTCTTAAAAAAGAAAAAGAAGAATCATTTTGCTACGATATAGCTAATAAGATCCGTTGATAAAAGGTATGTGATGGAGCAAAAGAAGGAGGGTGAGGGGAAGGGCGGTTGTGTAACGCATACAATGATGTTGTCATCCATGGAGCTGTGATTGTAGTTATTATTCGTAAACAGATAGGGGTGGTATTGTAAAATACAAGTGCTAAAATAATGAATAAAAAACTAAAAAAGTATATAATATCTAAAATGAAATTTCGATAATTTACTTATTGGACAACGTTTTTATCTAATTTAGCATACATATTGCTCTTTTTGATATTTTAATGTTACGTTGGCTTTTTAATATGTCTATTGGTTGTTTTTTCTGATATTTTAATGTTACGTTGCAATTTTAATACGTCGTGATGTAAAAGCCAATTTTTACCCATGAATATAATTTATTTAGTCATCGATTTTATTTACAATCTTGTTTCCTGTTTACTTTGGACGTTATTTGAAGTCTTTGTAATGTTTTTGGTTAATATTTAAAGTAAAATGATTATTTTTTTCAAAAAAAAATATACTCAGTAACAAAAAAAAGATTTTATTTAGAATAAAAGCCTAAAACGTTATAAAAATCAGTTATATACTAAACCGAAAGTATAACATACTCTACATTTTGCAAACTTCTTGTCCTACATGTATATTTATTAGTGTTGTGTAATACTATTGGTGGTTAGCTTAGTATAAAATCACTTGGTGTAGTATGCTAGTTGGTAATTAGTTAGATATGTTGCATGATAGGATGTGCCTCTTAAGGTCTGATTTAGGAGGTTGTTTTGCTTGGACTTAGAAAAGAAGTGTCTTCTGCATGAACGATGGGCGGATCCATGGATTTGATCTTGGTGTCGGTCTTTAAGAGGAGGTGTGGAGCAAAGGCAGTTTGACGATTTCCTTCTTCTGATTGGTCATATTTGGCTTCCAGATGAGAGAATATAGGTGGTGGTGGTCCTTGGAAGGTATGAATGTATTTATGTTTAAACAGACTAGAAAGTTCATTGATAATGTCTCGCTTCTAGAGGTTGCTTTGCCTACGAGGTGGAACCAGTTCGTTACAAGGAAGGAAAATATTTTTGTGTGGCATGCTTCTCTAGACCGCTTACCGTCTAGATGGAACTTGGCTCAGAAAGGAGTTGAGGTTTCGTCCTTGTTGTGTCCTATTTGCTCCAATTCGGTGGAGACAGTGGACCATATCTTCTTGGCTTGGAAGATTGCATGAGAGATTTGGAGAATGGTTTTTAAATGGATGGATTGTAGTTGTTCCTTTTCTAGCATATTACTAGTTTTAAATAATAGGCCAGTTATTCTAAAAAAAGATATTGTGCATGATGACATATGTAGTGTACAATTAATGTGTATAGATACTTGTATATTTCACAATGGAATCGAATGTCCAATTCAAAAATTACATTCACATTTCATTTCTCATTCACAAATCACAATATGGTATTAGAGAATGCTTTGTTTTTCAAATTTCATCCATATTTGATTCACATTCCATTCTCCGGTTCTTCTATCTGCGTTGATCGTTAATGCGATCAATTTTTTTGTTTTCCATCAATTTTTTTATCTGAATATTGTTTCATAATGTCATAATTTTTTTCATTCATCATCCTTCTTTCAAACTTGATTGTAATGTCCAATTCTTTGAATTATGCTTCTGTTGATTGAAATGTAAGTAAATGTAACATCGTACTTTTAAAACACCCTTTTATTATCAATAAAAATGTGCTTTTATAAAAACTTTCAAATCTTTATCAAAGTTTACAGCTTTCGGTGTTACAAACCAATACCAACAATTGTTGTAAATAGACAAGGATTATACAACCATCTCTAATTCTATTAGAGTCTTCCTGAAAGCACATTCTATATCTACTCCCATACCTTAGTACATAACACATACTATGTGTGTCCAAAGACTAACATCCCAAATTTCAAACCAAGTTTTTATTTTTAAAAGCATAAATAAAACAATAATTTTTCCATAAAGATGAAGTACCAATTTGTTTAAACCATAAAATACCATAACATGTGAAAACAAAGTATCAGAATATCAAATACATCAGAAGTCAAAATCATAAATATAGGAGATGTGCATGTGTCATGGTCAAGCTGGAGTCTTCCCACTACAAGAAGCACAACCTAAAAAACAATTAATCCACAACTGTAAGCAAAACGTATAATAAGTTCTCAAAAATACCATTTATCAACATTACACCTACAATGCGTACAAACCATGCTCAAAGTCTACTCCTTAGAGGGCCTATATGTTGGATAAGGTGTCAAAGTCTATAAGTATTTCTGGTATGTACTTGACCCGGTTTGACATGGTCCATTCGGGTTGCATGGCATCATGCATTTGGATAAACTAAAATGAGAGAAATAACACTTATAGTTTGTTAATATATTATAAATTCTAATATATTAATAATATTATCTAATTAGTATTGATCAAGAATTAATTTTGAATTAATTAAGTGATCAAAAAGAAGACTAATTAAATATATGGGTTAATTGTGTAAATCACTCATACTTGTATAGTGAGCTAATGCTCCATGAATTATCAAGTTGGGCTAAAACCCATAGGATGCTTCATGGATGCTCCATGGTGGTTATATAACCCATGGGTCATGGAAATGAAAAGTCATGACAATTAGGGTTTACATGGTGTAACCCTAATTGTAACACACCATATAAGCTTCATGTTACACACAAAAATTGGAACCTAAGAGAACAAAGGAGGGCAAGTCGATTTCTAAGTGTTCTACATATCTCTCAAGTTTATTCCAAGTGCATTTGGTGTTGTGTGAGACATTTGAGGCCTCACACTTGGGGTGCTAGGCTCACAAGGTTTCAATGAATCCAAATCACTTCAAGGTATGTAATTCTAGCAAACTTTTATGATTAAAGTTCCCCATGTGTGCTAGATAGGATTAAGAACCTTGGAAATCAAAATTTTGCATGTATTTAGACAAACATAGATCCAAGGTTTCTAGGGTTGCATGTACACCTTAGGAGCGTTAGAATGCTCAAAACCCTACACTATAGGCACGCAACCACCATCCTAAATACCTATAGAACTTCCAGCTAGACATAAATCATAGTCAACACCTCAGTGGGCCTATAGACATATAGCCATCATCCTAAACACTTGTTAAACTTCCAACTTCCATTATAGCGGGCCTATAGGCACATACCCATCATCCTTTAGAATCAACACATATAAAAATATAGACTAACCAACTTAACACATAACAGTACTCTAACATTACCCATACAACCTATCACATTGGATATATAATGTCACATATAATGTGACAACCCGTAATTTCAAATCTTGTAAAAGTCAAATTTGGTCAACTAAAGTCAAACTTAACCAATAAAAGTCAAACTTGTGCTTTGATGTAATCATAAGGTTAGATTAATAGCCTTTACATGTTAAAAACACTTAGTTAAGAGTGTTGTAGAAATTTTGAAATTTAAAGACACTTAAAATCCGAGGAGCCTCGCAGGAACCGAAAACCCTTCACAACCGTTAACGCCTTGCAACCGAGAACCTCGTTCTCGATTGTGAACTCGCTTCGGACCGTGAACTTTCGGTTTGTGGCCGTGAACTCCTTCGGACCGCAAACTCTACCATATAAATATATGTTTGACTGAGATATTCCTCACTTCTACACTTCTAGCCGAAAACTCAAGATTTCTCTCTCAAGATCTTCAACCGAAAACCCTAGTTTTCTCTCAACTATCATCTGAGGATCATTTGATTCACCTTCGGATCTTAATAATAGCATCTAGTGTTGTTATTTTCTTCGATCAAACACCCTTCATTTTTGGGTTTACAACCGTAAACCCTTGAATCTCCTTGGTTTCACCGAGAACACCAAGATCACACACTTGAGTTTACAGCCGAAAACACTTGAATTTTCAAGTGGCCGTGAACCTTTTACGGCTATAAACACTGAAGTCAGCCGTGAAATCGAAGCAGTCACTCGATTTCGCTTCTATCACTTCTTCTGTAAGTATTACTTACATCCTAGGTTGTTTCCTTAACACCTTTGAAGCTTTATTCACTAATTTCGTGCCAATATGTCGTGTGAATTGCTATTTAGGACTTGGTTTTGTCCCGGGAACTAACTAGTGGAAACAATCATCCTATATCGAGCATTCACTCGAATCACTCATTTGAGGTGAGTTCATATCCCTACAATTTACCTTTTTAAATGCTTTTTAGGGGGTAGGGGAATACAAGTAGAACACAATATAATTGTGTTAATCATTTACATGTGGAAACAAACAAACAAAATGATTTATTATGCTCAAATGTTGTTAAAATCACTTTTAAAACTCTTTAAACTATTTTTAGATTTCTGTTTATATCAAAATCATATTTGTATACATATTTATATATAAGTTGATGGGTTTTTGTCATAAGAACATCCTATGTGCTCATACAAACCCTAATGCTTGGATCTAGGTTTCTCTATTGTACATGCAATTTATCCAAGACTATAAACCCTAGATCTAGCATATGATAATCAATATAACATATAATTAGGGTTTAGATCATACCTTGATTGTTATGTAGCAATAACAATCTCAAATCCTCCTTCTATTGACTTTAGAAAGCTTAGAGTCGCAAATGTCACTCCTCTAATGGTTCACAAACACCAAGAGCAAGAGGATGAATAAGAGAAGAGAAGGAGGCTGCCCAAAACATGTGGAAACCCTATAAGGAAGCTTGTCCACGTTTTTGGGGCATAAGGGCTCTATATATAGTGAGACTATTAGGGTTATCTAACAAGGAAATCCTAATTTGGATGCTTAAGCCCTAAGCAACCCATGGACTCCTTTCCTTAAAGGCCTTGGACTATTTCTAATGGGTTTCCCCATAGAATTCGTCCACTCCTTTAATATGAGGCAATCCATAGCCCAATTGCAATTATCTTATAATTACAATTCCAGTCCCTTAAGTTTAATTAATCTCTTTTAGCCACAAACTTAATTCTTATTAATTCTTGACTAATATTAATTAAACAATATGATTTCTCCTTTAATATATTATTCTCATAATATATTAATAAATCATATTTGTAACAACTCAAATTTTCAAACAAAATTTTTCATTTTAAAAAAACATAAATATTTCCATTAAAAACCAAGGCATAAGCAGTTTAATCATTCAGTCAATACAATTATTCAAACTCCCAAGATCATGAAACATTCTTCAGTGTGTATCGATCATGCCGGCGCCTTCCCACGGTCCTCGCTAGTACCTGAAACACATACATACATAACAACTGTAAGCATAAATGCTTAGTGAGTTCCCCAATATACAACTTACGCACATACGCCTTTCCAGACCCGACCTTCCGGTCCATGTGTCTCAGGGGACTTCCGTCCCTGCTGGGTAAACCTTCCGGCCTTACCCACGCCGACCTTCCGGTCCATCACACATCCTCCGGTCCATGTGTCTCAGGGGACTTCCGTCCCTGCTGGGTAAACCTTCCGGCCTTACCCACGCCGACCTTCCGGTCCATCACACATCATATCGCCTTCCGGCCCATAATACATAGCACATATAACATATAACATACCACATATAGCATACATAACACATATCATATCCGACCTTCCGGTCACACAGTCAAACCCTTCCGGGTACAGTATAGTGAGAAGACTCACCTCGTAAGTGCTGAAAGCTAGCAACTCCTGAAATCACTCGCGCACAAACCAACGAGCTACAACCCTCCTATAACATTACATAACTCATTAACACTCATATCAGCTAAGTGTGACTATCCCTAAGAAGTCAGACTTAGGTCAACTCTGGTCAACGGTCAACGGTCAACTCGACTGGACTCGGCGAGTACCATGGCGACTCGGCGAGTCTAGTCGTCCTCACAGATTCCTGAATATTCCCTTTCTACTCGTCGAGTATACCTCTCGACTCGACGAGGTCCTCGTGGAAGAATCGCGGGGCTACCCCGACTCCACTCGCCGAGTCTGATGAACAACTCGGCGAGTCCCAGCACATCTTCAAGCTACTCGCCGAGTCTGAAGAACAACTCGGCGAGTCCATGCCATGCAGACGAGTAACTGCTTCCTGAGATAGGTCTCGTCCCGAAGTACACATGCATGGGACCTTCTGGACCTCTAAAGGTCCTAATACATGACTATAATCGTGGGGTAACAAGGCATTTCTTCATCAAATCACTAAATGGGTTCTATAAACCCTAATTTCATAAATACATCAAAATAACAGATTTGGTCCGAGTTATTACCTGGAATCGCACTCTCTGTGTCCCCCAAATCTCAGGACTCAATCCTCCTTGATATTCCTTTAGCCAAATCCTTCTTCTTCTTGCCTAACCACTTCTTCCAAGTTCCAAAGCTTTCTCCCTTGCTCTAGGCGTCCACAGCGATTAGGGTTTCTCTCAATTGACCAAAAGACTGAAAATGACGGCCTAAGAGGCGTTAAATACGATCCAAACTGAACGGTTAGGGTTTCTGCTGAACAGCGTCGACTCGCCGAGTCCATATCTGGACTCGTCGAGTCCAGTCGCGGACCCGCGACCAAGTCCGCGATCCTACTCGGCGAGTCTAGGCTCCAACTCGCCGAGTCCCCTCTTAAATCACCCCAAAAACATAATTTTAATAATACCTGGGATTCCGGGCTGTTACAATATTTAATCCTTTCTCTCTATAATTCATCCTATCAAGTTGCTTTGGTGAAGGCAACCCAAAAGGACCATGCACCATCGAGTCAAGTACATACCAAAATAGTTATTAACTTAGACATTAATCCAACATAAGTATGATTTAACGGACTTAGGACTATTGCTAAATACCGTAACTCCTGTTCCTTGTTTGGTTGTGGGCTTAGGGTAGGATCACTAGTCCGATTATTGGCTAAATCATAGATATACTTGCTAAATATATGCCTGAATATTAAGCCACATTTTCTAGGAATATACTTAACTCAGTTGCTTATGTTGGGCAATTGAGTCTTTTCTACGAATCAATAACAGTTCAAACAAACATACTAGTAAACTATAATAGGTATAGTTTGGAGGATCACTACATACTATTTCTAGAACAAAGAAACAATACATGAGTCGATACATACATACTATTACTGTTCATTACAAAGTATACTATTCATTTACAAGAATAAAAATAAACTTACATACTGTAACTAGAACACGATAACAAAAATGTGATATACTATTTCTTGGCATAACAATATTCTGGCTATGTCACGTTTTGTAACCAGAGTCTCCTGGAGGGAGAGCGTGAGTTTGTGTATAGATCTATACAGGATTGACCATCCCACACCTTGCTGCTAGCTATAGTGGGACCTGCAGGTCTACGGGTGACAAATGTCATATCATTTTCGACGCCTGAAGAACGCCGTGTTTTATACTAGTCTATCAAGCATGGTTATAACCTAATCACATTTTAACCTTAATTAACCGTTTGGTTTTATGGAAGTTAATGCATCCGTATTGTATTCTATACAATACTACTGTAAATCTTCATTTTCCATTGCATTCATACAGTGATATTCTCACATGAGAAATGCATACTATTTTTTTTTTGAGTAAAGATAGTTTTACAAATATGGGAAACATACATTTGAACTATTTCAAGTACAAACATACATTTTACACCATTTTTAAGAGAACATAACATACAAACAATTGAGTCTTGGTAGAAGACTACTTTTCAATTAATGCAGAAAATATATGATTTTTTGGGAAAGATACAAACATTTTCACTAGTCAGATACAAACATTTTCATGAAACAAATGCAAAAACTTGACACTAAAATACTTATGAACTCACAAACTTAAATGTTGATACTCTCTTTCAAAATAACTTGTATTCTCAGGGAACCATTAGTCATGTACATTGGATCAGGTTTTGAGAAGATGGAGCACGTTCAAGACTCGTCTTTTATTCTTGTTATACATTTTTGGTGTCATACAACTATTCACAGAACACACATGTATTAACTATTCTATTAATACAATGAATGTTGTTGCTTGTTTTACTATTGTGCATTGTTATGATACTGCACATGACGTCTTCCGCCCTCGAACGTTTCCGCCGTTCTCAATTTGGGGGTGTGACATATAATATAGTAATAAGACTCACATGAATAATAGATTGAAGGATCACTGTTGCACACACGAATAATCACACTATTCCGTCTCATAAACTACCAGTTGGACCTACCTATGGAGCTTAGTAAGATCCATAACACCTTTCATGTTTCTCAACTGCAAAAGTGTTTAGACAAGGATTCCACAGTAGTTCCGTTGGCTGAAATTCAAATTGATGAGCATATGAATTATATGGAGTGGTCGATTGCAATTCTAGATAGGTAGACAAAGACGTTGTGCAACATGGTGAAGGGTTTGGTTAAGGGGCAATGGTAGTACCGAAAAGGGTTCTGAATGGACTTGGGAACCAAAGAGGAGATGAGAGAGCATTACCCCAAGTTGTTTGCAACAACGGATTTCGAGGACAAAATCTGATTCAAGTGGACGAGAGTTGTAACACGTGGTTTCCAGGTATAATTTATATGCTTTGCAATGTTTTAGCTTTGGTTTTTTCCTGTCACCATGACACAGAAGGGCTTGGGCCACTGCGTGATGATCATTTAATGTAATGCCCTTACTTTTTGTTAGAGAAATCGTCCTCATGTACGTTAACAAATTAATGTAAAGTTTTATTATAAATAAATAAATTCTTACATGTTGTGTGCTTACAAAAGTGCTCTTTGTATATTATACAATATTTATGTTATACGGATAAATTACATAATGATATAATATTTGTATAAAAATACTGTTAAAAACGTAAAGAAAAACTAAAAAAAAAAAGTAAAAGATTATTTAGGATAAATGATCTAAACAAAAGTCATTGTAGTCGTGAGTATGAGAGCATGGATAAAAAAAACACCAAAATCAGACTTCGTATGAGGAAGTAATGATTTTTCAATGTTCCGCGTTCCAAATGATACAGCTATATGTGTTCTAATCGAAAATCAGTTGCTTGTTTGACAAAAAAATTTAAACAAAATTTGTAGTACTCTTCGATACAAAATCGGAGAAATAAAGAATGTTGAAAACGAAGCTCGTATGAAGAAGTTATGAGTTTCACATCATCATTTATAGTGTAAGCCTCCTCGAACTGTAAAATGAAAAATAAAGTGCAAATTAGCCTATAAATCCAATTGAAAGTTTTAGTACTTGTTTGGTCATTGTCGCACACAATTTAAGCAAATTAAAATTTTTCACAGTTGGTTGCACTAATAGGTAGCATAGGGAAGCAAGACCGAATCCTCTGGGACACAACCTAATGGTCAATGCCTCTTTGCGTAAGGCACATACTAGTTATTTAACAAAAAATAATAAAGGGGGGGGGGAGTTGATTTAAAACTAAAAACTAAATTGAAGTAAAATTAATTAAATGAAATCAATAATAAAAATGAATTCAGTTATGTTATGACTTTCCTAATCATGCAATAAGCTTAGATCTAGTTATTCAAAATGTGTTGTGTCTAAGCTGGTACTGAGAAAAACTAACAAACTCTAGCATAATGTCTTTTACCTAGTTAAATTGACCAAAACAAGCTCTTCAATTAACCTTAACTATTTTACTCTTTAATTAAACAAACTCTTAATTAAGATCAGAAAAGTTCCATTACGATCTGTGTAAAATTCCTAGCCATAACCAATACTTCTTATAAGCTCGGAAGTTTAAAGGTATGTAATTCCAGTTTAAATCAGAGTTAAATTCCTAACACGGATCCAATCTGATATTTGTTACTTATTACCAGTTGACAAGAACAATTACGGATACTATTAACCGATTAACTAGAATGATAAAATCCTAGTTAGGTGATCAGACTAACAAGAATTAAAAACCAAACATTCATTAAGTTCAAAACTGAAACAACTAGATAGAAGCACACAATGAAAACAATATTTGATAATTGATCACATGAAAAGTACTTGTCTAATGCATAACTAAAAACTATGGTTTTAGCTTAGACATGGCTAAAAATGAATTTAAACTAATAAAAAGATAAACTAACTGATTAATCTTGCTAAACTAAATGTAGGAGATGTTTCACAACCTTCTGATCTTCGGAAAGTACTGTCTTTATGACTCTTACATGTACGTTATGTATGTTGGACGAGCCCGTTATTTATGTTGGGTGGGGCCCGTTATGCATGTTGGGTGGGCCCGTTATGTATTTTGGGTGGGGATCGTATTGGTATGTGGTATCATAGGAAACCCACTAAGCTTCGTGGTTATGGTTTTAAGTTTAAGTGTTTCGGCCACTTCTTGTAGCAAAGGGAAGATCCAGGCTTGAATGCATCGCATCCACCGGAGTTTCCACACTTTTGTTTTATGATACGTTAATGTTGTTTTGGAACTACTTTTGATAGTTTGATGATCTTTTGATGAAATGGAATGAATTGTTTTTATCTTTTAAAATGAAAATTTTTTCTATGAGTTTTAGGGACATTACAAACAACATATCAAAGGCCACAATGCTTTTTAGAGATAAGGATAATTACATTTGTACAACACTAGCTTTTTCCATAATTTTATACGATTTTTACAACACAACATATTACGTGACCCTTGGCTTTCGTTAAACTAGGTTTGGTCTAGTTTTTTAGTGTAACCATAATTATCTGAAGTAGGTACTAGAAAACCTAAAATATAAGAACTTGGATCTATCTTAGGTACTAAAAACTAGTCTGGTCCGGTATCAATTCCGGTATGTGGGCGGTTAAATCTAGTCTAAACAATCCAAATATCATGCCTAGTACTAAGCATATAGATTTGTTGGGTCAAAATATGCTTTATACTTTGCTTTTCTGGGCAATTATATTTTTATGTAATATATTATCAGCTTACAGTCTAGTTTACGGTAAGGTGGTGTTTACAGTTGAGTTTACGACCGTAAACAGGTTTACAACCGTAAACCCATTTACGGCCCATATCCACCAAGCCCATGTTCCCCTTGTATATATATATATATATATATATATATATATATATATATATATATATATATATATATATATATATATAGGTGTTAGGGGTGAGGAGTAAAGATTTGATGAATAGAAGAGAGTTTACGGCCAGAGAAAAGTTTTGTGTGTTTGAATCTTTTGTATCTGAAACTTTAATTCTAATCAATTCATACAAAGATTCATATTATTATTCTTCTTCTCTTCTATTTGATCTGACATCATCCGTTTGATTGAGATTCCGCACCATCAAATGGATCTGATTGATACACGGGCAGATTAGGGACTTACAATTGGTATCAGAGCCAGGTTGTATCAGTCAATTTTGTCAGATTTGGAGCATTATTTGATCTTATTTTCGAAATATTCTTGCGTTTTTGGATATATCTCTGAAAAATAAGGGGGGTTTATTCTTCGTGTTTTTCAATAAAAAAAAAGGATTTTTGATTGAGTTTTGGAGCTTCAAAGTCAAAAAATCGTTGTTTTTTGTCGTAATCAGCGAGGAGTTTGAGGCAGACGGCTAGGGTTTCGAAGAGTTTGCGGCCGGTGTTTGCGGTCCGAGGAGTTCGCGGTCAGAGGTTACGGTCCGAGGCCTCGCACGTTTACGGCCCGAGCTTGCGGCCTCGGCCTCGCAGCTCATCCTCGCACCCAGCTTCGCATCGCATCAAAAATAAGACGCGCATTGGAGGTGTCGGGGATCGAACCCGCGACCTCCAGCTCCAAAACACAGCGCCTTACCATCTCAACTAGCAAGCTTCTTGTGTCATTCGTCCGAAATTTAAAACATAACCCGTCTTTTTCGCTTCAAGTTTCGCATTTTTGACACTTTTAACCCCAAAACTCAATTCCTTTTAATTTTAAATTTCTTTTTCATCCAAAATAAATAAATAAATAATAATAATAAAATTAAAAATAATAATAATAAATAAATTAAAATTAAAATTAATAAATAAAATTATATTTTAATTTTTGACTTTTATTTTTTAACTTTTGACCTTAAATTTTGACTTTGACTTCCAAGTTTGACCTTTGACTTTTTCGTTTAATTTTTAAATTTTCAAATTTAGTTTTTCGGTTTGACTTTTGAGTTTAACTTTTTAAATTTGACTTTTAAGGTTGACTTTTGAGGTTTATAATCAAAGGGTTTGACTTTTGAGTTTAACTTTTTAAATTTGACTTTTAAGGTTAACTTTTGAGGTTTATAATCAAAGGGTTTGACTTTTAAGTTTGATTTTGGTTTTTAGTTGTCCTTTTTAATTGATTTTAAGGTCTACGAGGGAGTTGAAAACATGAAAGAGAGTCGTCATGATATGTTAAGACAAAATTTCAACATTTTCGATTATATCCCTGGAGAAACCCTCGAAACTCAGTTGTAGCGATTTACTACACTTACTAATGAGATGAATATAGCTGGGATCTTCTTGTCCAAGTTTGAGTTAACAAAAGCTACTGAATTCACTTCCGAAATCGTGGGATATGAACGTGGCTATCATTAAGAAGACAAAAGATCTCAATCATCTTAGTCTTGCTGATGTAATTCAAGAACTTGATGCTTTGAAGTGTAGAGAAACAATGAGTTCTGAAAACATTCTGGTCACTGAAGTTACATGTACTCCAGCTTGTGAAGCTACGATTAAATTTCTTCGGGAACAAATTGATTTATTAAAAAGAGAAGTTGAGGACCTGAGATATGAAGGATATCAACTCAGGAAAGGACAGAAACCCCTGAAGGCTGAATTAGAAGCAAAAACCAAGGACTTTAGGAAGCTTCAGGAAGAGTATAGCAACAAGTGTGAAAATTATGACTATATTAAGAGACAACTTGCTGCTGTAACTGAAGAACTTGACACTTTGAAAATTAAGTGTGGAAAAACATATGTTAGTTTTAAAAATTATACTGCTTCAAGTCAGACAGTCGAGTCCTTGTTTGAAACCCAATTAAAATTCAAAGATAATCAAAACAATGGTCTAGGGTATGATAGTGTTCCTCCTCCTTTCAATCATACAGAGATTCATATTCTTCTTCTTCTTCTTCTCTTCTATTTGATCTGACATCATCCGTTTGATTGGGATTCCGCACCATCAAACGGATCTGATTGATACACATGCAAATTAGGGACTTACAATTAGTATCAGAGCTTGGTTGTATCAGTCAATTTTGTCAGATTTGGAGCATTATTTGATCTTATTTTCGAAATATTATTGCGTTTTTGGATAGATTTCTGAAAAATAAGGGGGGTTTGTTCTTCGTGTTTTTCATAAAAAAGGGTTTTTGATCGAGTTTTGGAGCTTCAAAGTCGAAAAATCATTGTTTTTTGCGTTTTCTTTCCCTATACTCATGAGTTTTTATTAAGCTGGTTCGCTTTAAAGACTAATTTCTGTTTTAGGATAGTTTAAATTTGCGCATTTACTTTCGTTTCTCTCCTATGCACAAATTTAGGGGGAGAAATAAAAACAAAACAAAAATTTTAAAAAAATTTAATTTAAAAAATCCAAAAACATTACAAAATCAGAAAATAAAAAAATATGGTGTTAATGGAATGTGCTTGCAGGAGATGTTTTGGGAAATGAAATTAGCAAGTGATAACGGGCAATCTGAATCGGCGTAACGTACCTAAGTTGAATCGTCTACGCTCTGTGTTCGATGCGCTGATAGGCACGAAAGATTTTAAATGGACTTGACTAGGGAGAGTTGAGCCTAATGAATTTAAGGACTTGACAAACTTTGACCTAGTTAGATCCATTTAACCTGATTTCACGATGCTCGGATAGGTTGAGCAGGGAGATATACATGGGAATCTACCGATCACATTAAGTAACCCGTATCTAGAACTGTGGTTTCGCTTCTCCTCGATGTGCAGATTCTGTTAGTCATATGTTATCTCCTCAATCAGTCTGCTGCTATCGTTGTACCTACTGAAGTGATCCAGAAGATTTGTTCTCTCTGATGTTCTCTCTGAAGATTCTCAAGCTGAAAGCGCTATCTTTCAAGAATCAGTACATCAAGCCTCCTCACCCAATGTGCGTTCAGAGTCAAATCTTGAAGAAAAGTTCAAGTGCTCAAGATGAAGTCATTCATTGAAGATTCATCAAGTTCATCTTAAAGTTGTGAAGAATCTAAAGATAAATGCTGAAGCCAATCTCCCAATGAAGATTAACAAGAAGAGCCAGCTACTTTTTAGGGGGAGCTTATTGGGTAAATTAAGAAAAGAAAGCTATAAACCAAGGGGGAGATTGTTGGGTCAAAATATGGTTTATACTTTGCTTTTCTGGGCAATTATATTTTTATGTAATATTTTATCAGCTTACAGTCTAGTTTACGGTCAGGTGGTGTTTACGGTTGAGTTTACGGCCGTAAACCCATTTACGGCCCATATCCACCAAGCCCATGTTCCCCTTGTATATATATATATATATATATATATATATATATATATATATATATATATATATATATATATATATATATATATATATATATAGGTGTTAGGGGTGAGGAGTAAAGATTGATGAACAGAAGAGAGTTTACGGCCAGAGAGAAGTTTTGTGTGTGTGAATCTTTTGTATCTGAAACTTTAATTCTAATCAATTCATACAGAGATTCATATTCTTCTTCTTCTTTTTCTTATCTTCTATTTGATATGACATCATCCGTTTGATTGGGATTCCGTACCATCAAACAGATCTGATTGATACACATGCAAATTAGGGACTTACAATTGGTATCAGAGTTTGGTTGTATCAGTCAATTTTGTCAGATTTGGAGCATTTATTTTTGAAATATTATTGCGTTTTTGGATAGATCTCTGAAAAATAAGGGGGGTTTGTTCTTCGTGTTTTTCATAAAAAAGGGTTTTTGATCGAGTTTTGGAGCTTCAAAGTCGAAAAATCGTTGTTTTTTGTGTTTTCTTTCCCTATACTCCTGAGTTTTTATTAAGCTGGTTCGCTTTAAGGACTAATTTTTGTTTTAGGATAGTTTAAATTTACGCATTTACTTTCATTTCTCTCCTATGCACAAATTTAGGGGGAGAAATAAAAACAAAACAAAAATTTTTAAAAAAATTAATTTAAAAAATCCAAAAACATTACAAAATCAGAAAATAAAAAAAAATATGGTGTTAATGGAATGTGCTTGCAGGAGATGTTTTGGGAAATGAAATTAGCAAGTGATAGCGGGCAATCTGAATCGGCGTAACATACCTAAGTTGAATCGTCTACGCTCTGTGTTCGATGCGCTGGTAGGCACGAAAGATTTTAAATGGACTTGATTAGGGAGAGTTAAACCTAATGAATTTAAGGACTTGACAAACTTTGACCTAGTTAGATCCGTTTAACCTGATTTCACGATGCTCGGATAGGGTGAGCAGGGAGATATACATGGGAATCTACGGGTCACATTAAGTAACCCGTATCTAGAACTGTGGTTTCGCTTCTCCTCGATGTGCAGATTCTGTTAGTCATATGTTATCTCCTCAATCAGTCTGCTGCTATCGTTGTACCTATTGAAGTGATCCAGAAGATTTGTTCTCTCTGATGTTCTCTCTGAAGATTCTCAAGCTGAAAGCGCTATCTTTCAAGAATCAGTACATCAAGCCTCCTCACCCAATGTGCGTTCAGAGTCAAATCTTGAAGAAAAGTTCAAGTGCTCAAGATGAAGTCATTCATTGAAGATTCATCAAGTTCATCTTGAAGTTGTGAAGAATCTGAAGATAAATGTTGAAGCCAATCTCCCAATGAAGATTAACAAGAAGAGCCAGCTACTCTTTAGGGGGAGCTTATTGGGTAAATTAAGAAAAGAAAGCTATAAACCAAGGGGGAGATTGTTGGGTCAAAATATGGTTTATACTTTTCTTTTCTAGGCAATTATATTTTTATGTAATATTGTATCAGCTTACAGTCTAGTTTTTGGTCAGGTGGTGTTTACAGTTGAGTTTACGGCCGTAAACAGGTTTACAGCCGTAAACCCATTTACGGTCCATATCCACCAAGCCCGTGTTCCCCTTGTATATATATAGGTGTTAGGGGTGAGGAGTAAAGATTGATGAACATAAGAGAGTTTACGGCCAGAGAGAAGTTTTGTGTGTGTGAATCTTTTGTATCTGGACTTTAATTCTAATCAATTCATACAGAGATTCATATTATTCTTCTTCTTCTTCTTCTCTTCTATTTGATATGACATCATCCGTTTGATTGGGATTCCGCACCATCAAACGGATCTGATTGATACACGGACAGATTAGGGACTTACAAGATTTGGATTCTCATTTCGTTCGAGAAAAAATCATTGATCATATTATCAAAGTACTTCTTATAGGGAATCAATTTCAGCTTCCCGATATCTTTATAAAACCATTACCTCATTCCAAATTTCTGCCCACTGAACTCTAAGATGACTTTTACAAATATATTCCCATATACATCTTGAGTTATTGTACTACTGTTGTAATTATATTAGGGGTTGTTAGCTTAGGTTAAAACAGTGTTGATAATTTGTTGGGTGCCAGTTAGTTAGATATGATGCATCATAGCAAGGGCAGAACTATGTAGTATCCCAAGGAGACCCTCAAATTTTGCAACGAACTATAAATTTCTTTTACCGATACATGTGTAAACCCTAAAAAAAGTTGGTGCAACCAATGCAATCCATTTTTAGTGTCTATGCAATTATACACTAGATTAAGGCAAGAGAAGCATTCAAAATTCATCCTAAGTGTACATGCACCCTATGATCTAAGTTTTCCTATTATAGCAATGTGCTTTAAAACTAACCCAACAAGATATAGGAAAAAGAATTGAAACATTAACCTTTTGACAAATCGTTTTTTCACTTGTAGTTTGATCTCTTTGTTTCTCTTGTTGCTTCTTTGAAAGACTAGTACCCAAAGTAGAGTACTTCTAATGATTCACACCCAAAAATCAAGATTCCTAGAAACTATAGGAGAAAGATAGGAGAGAGGTGGAAATCCAATTTCTCATCCGTTCAGTAGGAGTGTATGAGCCAAAAATAAGAGGAACCCAAGGGTCCTATATATAGTTGTGGTGGTAACAGGATGGCTATGATTTGAATCAGTTAAATATTAAGATTTAATCCATATTCAAATCTGATCCTTATATGTTACTTAAATTGATTCTAGAAGCCTCCAAGGAGCCTCCTAAAACCTTCCACCACATATAGGTTACATCATATTCCCATTGTTCAACTATTGAACAATTAACATTCATTCCATGTACCTCCATATTAATTAATCCTAAATTATATCTAAATTAATTCAAATTAACTTCAACTAGTTTCTAATTAATTTATTAGCATGTAATAAATTAATAAACCATTTTCTCAATCTTCAAAAAAATTTCTAGCTATTCTTGCTCTTTAGAGGAACCTAGAAACGAATTTTTCATTATTCCCAAAGTTACACCAATAAGTTATGACAATGAACACCTATTGCAACAATCAATGATATATTTTTGGGCACACCTTTGCATGATTGAATACGTAACAATGATTACTATGTATAAATACTTCTATATGCTTCGTAATATGATCAAATGTTCATTTCAAAATCAAAATTACATTTCATTTCCCATTTCTAATAATATTAGTTATCAATTATTTGACGGATTAGTTAGACCTTAAAAAAACTACATATCAAAGGCCACATTGCTTTCCAAAAATAAGGAAAATTGCATTTGTAAAGAGAATTTTACTCGGATGATTTAAATTGTCTTAGGCTGAACAATGTGGAGTCAACCACATCATTGTAACATCCCGGATTTGCAAGTATTTTCATATCCTTTCCTTGATATTTCAGTTGTGACATTTAGGTCCTTGAAGTTGTTTGGAATTAGCCCTAAGGAGCCCTAATGTCAAATTGGTAACTTAGAGGGCATGAGATGTACGCTGCACGTACATGTTGGTACGCTAAGCATACTAGGGCACATCCTAGTACGTTGGGCGTACACATATGTACGCTGGGCGTACTAGTGTCTGAGTGAAACCCTAAATTTTAGGGTTTGAGGAGTATTAACCATCATTATGGACCAAGTCCCCTTATCCTTTCAGCCTCCAAGTCCCTCAGTTGTTCTTACAAAACCCTATCCCCCTTGAGTGAGAGTGAGAGCCTTAAAGTGTGTCTTTGGTGTTTTAGAGTCAAAGGAAGTGCATCAAGAAGGTTTGGAACATGAAGAAAGGATTGGATATGGGGTTTTGGCTTCCTTCTTCATCATCCAAAGGTATAAAGCTCATACCTTTATGATTGTTTTGCTAGATCTCTTGTTGGGTTCTTTATTGCTTCTTTTTGGTCCCAAATGCTCCATTTTGAACATGGCATGTTCTGGTTGATTTGAGTTGTCCTTTAAAACCCTTAGAGGGGTCCTTAATCATAAAAATGAGGTCCCAATGGCTAGAAGTGTCCCATGCATTTGGTAGAAAGGTCTTAATGAGCTAAGATGTTGTATTAAGAACTTTTAGACATCTAAAGTCATAAAGTTGGAAACTTTATGATTCTAAGGTGCATTTGGACCATGGATATGAAGTTTGGGATGAAGTGCTTAAGGCATTAAGCACTTATTGAAGTTTGGACTCTACAAGGGAACACCCCACGTAGAAGGGATTACGCCCCGAGTACGTGGTCAATGCCCTCATTTCTAGTCAATGTGAGCCTCGCGTACGCCCTGCGTAACTTTGGGGTACGCCAACGTACGCCTTCTATTGGGCTTTTGCAAATTGGGCTTCAAATTTGGGCCATATTTGGGCCAGTTTGGCTTGGGCCCCAAATGGACTTTCTGAGTAGGAGTATTCTGGGCCATTTAGGGAATTGAACCTTAGGATGAGGCATAATAGGGAGTTGGGCCCAATTTGGAAAATTAGGCCAATTATGGGTGTTGTATGTTTGGACCTTTTTGGATCAAGGTTTGGACTTGGGCTTTGGCCCAATTATGGAAGAGTTAATGGACAATTATGGGTTAAGAGATTTGAGGTTATAATCCGATCATTAATTGGAGATTTATTTATTATGATAGTTCGAGGTTTTCGTGAGCTGGCAGCCAGAGGTTTTGTTTGATACGTCAGTGTGATGTGAGTTTTCCTCACTGTACTTAAGGGTCTAAGGCACCAAGGTCGACCCTTTGGATTGTTATCTTGATTATCATATGATTGAGTACTACAGTGATATGTTGATCTGAATCCTGGTAGACAGGATACGACTATGCTTATTGATTTGTATGATTTGTGCTTGCCAAATGATTGATTATATGTATGAGTTATGTATATGTCGACATGTGTGTGTGGTTGGATTGAGGCGGTCATGCTTTGTGCTGAAGCCTAACAGACCCAGGGCGGTCCAGATAGACTAAAGACCTGCGAGGCGGAGTAGTCAGGCCGAAGGCCCGGAGACTTTTAAGACTTTTAAGATTGTTGAGTTGCTCTAATATTATTGTCGCCATATTATAGAAACAATATTCTTGCAATTATTAATAAATATTTATATCTACCATAATAAATCAAAATCATTTTTGCCACTTGTCACTTACTCAAGACTTTGTCACATGTCATTATATGAGATTTTAAATTTTATTAAATTCCACATGTCATTATGTGGTATTTTTATTTTTTATTAAAATCAATTTCACTAATGAATACATCTAGTATATATATGTAAAGTATCTGTTCTATTAAATGTGTAAATTAATCCTTCCCGATATTAAATGTGTAAATTAATCCTTCCCGATTTGTTTATTTCCTACTCTTTCTATTATCTTATATTTACAGTATATAAATATTTATTAGTGAAATTAATTTTAATAAAAAATAAAAATACCACATAATGACATGTGGAATTTAAGAAAATTTAAAATCTCAAATAATGACATGTGACAAAGTCTTGAGGAAGTGACAAGTGGCAAATATGATTTTGATTTTGTTGGAATCCTAAGTCAGGTAGGACCTTGGAGACCATGCAATCATAATATGGCTAGTTGGTCATGTTTCCTAATTCAAATCTAATAGCAAGTCGGTTATTATATCCTATATAAACATTGTCTTAGCCATGTTAGGATATGAGATAGTAATTGTAAACAATTGAGTTTTAAGCAAGTTTCTCATTAATCAAAGAGCTATTTTGATTAAACCGTTTTGCAATTTACTTTCTTTTCATTAATTGGTATCAGAGCTAAGAAACAAGAAGCTGTGAGATCGATTCCTACATGTTGTCTGTCCGATGCTCACACCAACAAATTACACTGTCTGGGCCCTGCGTATGAAGGTGGTGCTTAAAATTCACAAGGCTTGGACAGTGATTGATCCAGGAACAAAGAAGAATGCGGAGAAAGATTGCCTTGCTATGGGGTTGCTTTATCAGGCAATTCCAGAAAGCTTGATAATGCAAATTGGTGATGTCGAGTCTTCGAAGGCGCTTTGGGATGCAATCAAGACTCGATACATTGGGGCTGATCGAGTGAAGGAGGCCCGTCTTCAAACCCTAAGTTCCGAGTTCGATTGGCTCAGGTTGAATGAATCAGAGACAATCGATAGTTTCTCCAGAAAGTTGTCTGGAATTTCTTCAAAATCGGCGGCATTAGGATTTGTAATCGATGAATCCAAGCTTGCAAAGAAGCTCCTTAAGTCACTGTCACGAAAAATCATTCATATGGTAGCATCACTCGAACAGATTCTAGACCTAAATAATACCAATTTTGATGATGTAGTCGGCAGGATGAAGGCGTATGAAGAGAGAATCAGAGAAGAAGAATCTTATGGTGGTGTGAAAGATCAAGCTCTGTTCGTCGAGCATGGTGGAACCTTGAATCGAAACTGGAGAAGAAAGGGAAAGGCAATGGAGGCTCACGGGTTTGGTGCGACTGGGAAGTCTAATAGCTCAAGTGGATCCAGATCTTGTGGGTCGAATGGATCAAATGGTTCAGGCTCTGGGTCTAAATCAAAACAGGCCTAACAATACCGGGTTCAATAATCACCAGTCCAACAGCAGGCCTAATTCTAATTATGACCCTAATCAAAAAAATAAAAATAAAAAAGACCGGTCCAAAATTATTTGTTACCGGTGCGATAAGCCAGGCCACTTCACGTCTCAATGCCCGGACCGAATCAAAAAATTACAAGAAAGTAATTTTGCTGAATATGAAGATACCGACGATGCCGTATTTTTACACGAGACCGTGTTTTTGAATGAAGAGAAGGTGATACCGCCTCGATACGACTCACAAGACAACGATGTGTGGTATATGGATAATGGGGCGAATAATCACATGACGGGAAACCGGTCATTTTTCTCTGAGCTTGATGAAGGTATAACCGGGAGGGTTAAATTCAGAGATAATTTGTGTGTAAAAATCAAGGGAAACGGTGCTATACTTTTCCAAGGCAAAAGGGGTCAACAAAGGCTGATGATGGAGATTTACTACATACCAGATCTCAAGAACAATATTATAAGTCTCGGACAAGAAACCGAAGCCGGGTGTGATATTCGAATGAAACATAACTATTTGACCATGCACGATGCCGATAATTGCTTATTAATGAAAGTACAAAGAACTCCAAACCGCCTTTATAAAATAAAATTACAAATTGGAGTTCCTATTTGCCTTCATTCGAGACTAAGTGAAGATGTGTGGCGATGACATGCAAGACTTGGGCACATCAATTTCGAGTCAATGAAAAAGATGTCCAAGAAGGGTTTAGTCAAGAGTTACCTCAATTTGATCATGAGAATCAATTATGTGAATCGTGCTTGGTCGGCAAGCAAACAAGAAAGTCATTCCCGACTACGACGACATACAAAGTAAAACAACCATTAGAGCTAGTTCATGGTGATTTATGTGGTCCGATCACGCCGGCAGCCAAGGGTCAAAATCGGTATATTTTTACACTTATCGATGATTTTTCACAATTTATGTGGATTTATCTTATGAAAGAAAAGAGTGAGGCATTTACACACTTCAAAAAATTCAAAGCTTTGGTGGAGAATGAAATTGGAAAGCCTTTAAAAGTGTTTAGAAGTGATCGAGGAGGTGAGTTTACTTTTCTCAAGCTTAACTCTTTTTGTGAACAAAACGGAGTCAAATGCCACCTTACCGCCCCATACTCTCCACAACAAAACGGAATTGTGGAACGAAGAAACCGAACACTAATGGACATGACACGAATCAATCACGTTTACACAAGAGTCCTTGGTGATACAACTCCATACGAAAAGTTGTATAAAAGAAAACCGAATTTAGAAAATGTTCGTATATTTGGGTGTCTAGCACATGCAAAAATTGAACCGGTTAATCTAAAGAAGTTAGATGCAAGATCAAGACCACCAGTGCATGTTGGTTCCGAACAGGGTACGAAAGTTTATCGGTTGTTTAACCCGGTAACACAAAAAATAATCATGAGTTGAGACGTTATTTTTGATGAAACCAAAGGGTGGGATTGGGCTAAAGAAGCAGAAACCAACAATGAAGAACCGAGATCATTCATAATACCATGGGACTATCCAAGAGACGATGTGAACAACAACCAAGGAAATGATGTAAGCAATGATCCAATTGAACCAATTGAATCGGATCATGAGATTGGAGACGGAGCGGAAGTACAAGATAATGAACAACCAAGTATGGTAAATAATAATGTTCAACAAGGACCTGCAAGTTAAAGACCCTCAAGAACAAGAGTACCTCCAAGATGATTTCAAGATTATGAACTTGATCTTGATAATCTCGAAGAAGTCCTTCTAAGTTAGAACCGGAAAACCAGACTGGAAACGTTAGAACCGGAATATATAGAACCGGTTCCGGGTCTAAAAATTGGCTTTATCCGGGTTCCGGGTAATCCGAATTTAGGTCCATCGGGTCCGGGTAAACCGGGTCTAAAAACCGGAACCGGTGTTCGAAACCGGAACCACTTTTAGGACCGGAACCGGTTTTTGTGAAACATTTAAAAGATGCATATCTCATTCGTTTCAACCCCGATTGACATGCGGTTTTTTCCAACATGTAGTTTAGAGTTTGTACATGACTTTAGACTATAAATTTGCCATTTTTAGTGTAATGCCCTGTTCTAAAATATTCATTTATGGAATTTCAAAGTCCAAGGCCAGGGGCGTTTTAGTCATTTATTAAATATGGAGGTATTATTCGAGAAGTTTGTGGGCCAGGGTGTATTGTTCGAAACGTAGGGTTTCTCGTCACCTTTCCGTGGATATAAAGTTCGCCGGAATCGGATCAAGAATAAAGAAGTTACAACACTTTGAAGATGTTGACAATGATGGCCCCTTAATGGAAAAGTTGGCAAGGATGCCCCCTTTGCATGCACGTAGTGCACGCGTGTTTAGCTGGGTACGCCCAGCGTAGAAGAGCAAGTGATCGCGGGTCCGGGTAGGCGTACGCCCAGTGTACGAGAAGTACGCCCAGCATACGCTCAGAGTCTCAAAACCCTAATTTTTTAGGGTAAGTCACTATATAAAGAACATGATACCCTGGTTTTCAGCCTCCCTCTCATTCTCACTCAGCCACCACGAAACCCTAAACTCTCTAGAGTGTTCTTGGAGATTGTAAGGCCATTTTGTGTGCATTTTGGTGCTTTTGGGGTGGAGTGACCATCTTGAGGTCTCATTGATCAAGGAAGAGCCTTTGGATCCAAGTTCTTTAGCTCAATTGCAAGCTCCTGAAGGTATAAAGTTTCTAACTTTCCTCTTAGAAGCTTAGATCTAGATCTAGGGAGCTTTTGGGACCTTTTTAGGTCCAAAAGTTGGACCTTTAAGATGTAACTTTGCCTTCAAGCTTGGGATTGCCACCCTTAGAGCTAAAAGTTCCCCATAAGCAGTAAAGTCTCGATCTTTATGGTCCCAATAAGCTCATGCATGAGATCTAGCCTTGGTTTTAGAAGAGTATGGTCACCTTTTTGAGTTTGAGTGTATTTGGTGGATTGCAAGTCACCAAGTTAGTGACTTTATGGACTAAGACATCAGCAAGGACCTGGATCTGAGTTAGTAGCCTCTGGAGTGGGGTATTAAGCACTTAATGGAAAAGTGTCTTAATAGGATGGTTACGCCGAGCGTAAGTGAAGGTACGCCACGCGTACTCACTAGCAGGCCAGTATGCTTAGCGTACAATGGAGTACCCCCAACGTACTCAGCAGAGTTGGGCTTTGTGCATATTAGGCCTCGGTGTAGGCTTTGTTGTGGATTTTGGGCCTGTGAGCCATAGTAGGCCATCAAAAGTCAGTTAGATTATGGGCCAGGGACATTTTTGGGCTTAAGTAGGGCCCCGATGAGGAGTTAGGCCCAATTTAGACAATTGGGCCATTAGTGGGCCTTTAGTGGGCCATTGATGGACTTAGAAGAATTAAAGGGTTTGGGGCTTGGTTATGACCCACACCATAGCAGGGGGTAAAATAGTCATTTTACCCGTAGATGGATCCTTATTCTGATTTAGTGTTTCAATTGGTCATGATAGCCGGGGAGCAGTCGGAACAGTAGTCAGGGATTTCTTACTCAGGCTTTTAGCAGTCAGTTCTTCGAGGTGAGTTTCCTTCCAGTAGGAACGGTTCTACGGCCACAATGCCAACCCGTCTAGTTAGCAGTAGTTTCCGGACCTCGGTCCGATGCAGTAGTTCAGTGTGCTTGATGTCTTTGTGATTCAAGCATGTTTTTGTGTTATGTGCTCCGAACTTCGGTTCGATACAGTATGCAGTATACGTGATCATGCTAGTTGATATGTTTATGCTATGTTATGTTCAGTTAGTCCGAGCTTCAGCCCGATGCAGGGGCAAGGCCCCAGTTAGTCCGAGCTTCGGCCCGATGCAGTTAGCCGAACTTCGGTCCGATGCAGGGGCAAGGCCCCAGTTAGTCCGGGCTTCGGCCCGATGTAGTTCCCGGACTTCGGTCCAATGTAGGGGAGCAAGGCCCTAGTGAGTCCGGGCTTCGGCCCGATGCAATTAGCCAAACTTCGGTCCGATGCAGTGGGCAAGGCCCATTTTGTGCTTATTATGTTATTGTATGGTAAGTGGTAGTTTGGGGGAGCTCACTAAGCTTCGTGCTTAGAGTTTCAGTTTTGGTTTCTGGTACTTCCGCAAGTAAAGGGAAGAGCTCGGGATGATGGCATTGCACACACCACAGCTTCAGTTTTTGTCCTGGGAGTTGATTTAGCTTTTCATAGATATGATTTGATACAGTTTTCTCGTGATACTTTGTTATGGTTTTGAGATATTGACGTATGGGTTTTTACTTTATGGTATTGATATAATGATTTTAGTAATGACTAAACAAAATTTTTGGGTCGTATTTTGGGTCGTTACATTTAGTTTTATATTCATTGACTTACAGTCCCCCAAAATCGAGATATCAAAGCTGAAAGTTTTTAGTTTTTCAATTTTTTTGTATTCGGTGAAAGTTTCAAAACATGCATATCTAATTCGTTTGAAGTCGGATTGACATGTGGTTTTTTCCAACTTGTAGTTTACAGTTTGTACATGAGTTTATACTATAATTTTGTCATTTTTGGTTTAACATTCAATGATTTACAGTCCTCTGAAGTCGGGATATCAAAACTGAAAATTTTCAATTTTCAGCTATTTGTTTTTGTACTTTGTATTATGTGAAAATGTTAACACATGCATATCTCATTTATTTAAAGTCGGATTGACATGCGGTTTTTTCCAGAGTGTATTTTATATTTTGTACATGATTTTAGACTATAATTTTGTTAAATTTGGTTTCACATTCAATGAGTTACAGTCCCCCAAATTCGGGATATCATTATGAAAATTTTCAAAGCTCAACCCACTAAGTAGTAAGTAATTACCAAAAAATTCCGGATTTTCTGGGTCTAAACCCACTTTATCCGGTTCCAACCTACCCACTTTGATGTTTCCGGGTTTTTTCGGTTCTAGACCCACTTTACCCGGAACCGAACCGGAACTGGTTCCTATATACCGGTCTGGTTTCCGGTTCTACAAAATCCCGTTAACCGGTTCCAGGTATTTCGGGTCCGGGTCCATCCGGTCCGGGTTTGGACCCACTTTCATCCCTAGGTTATAGTGATAGTAGTCACAGTGTTGACCCAGATGACGGAAGAAGCACAACCGGTCACATTTTCTACTATGGGTCATCTCCAATTACATGGTGTTCGCAAAAGCAAGATACCGTTGCTTTATCATCTTGCGAGGCGGAATTCATGGAAGCTACAGCAACCGCATGTCAAGCAATATGGCTTTAAGATTTGCTTGGAGAAATCATGAACAAAGCACAAGAGAAAGTGATTCTTAAAGTTGATAACAAGTCCGCTATCGAACTAACAAAGAATCCCATCTTTCATGGAAGAAGTAAACACACTCACATGAGGTTTCACTTCATTCATAATTGTGTTGAAAAGGAACAAGTGGAGGTGGAGTACATTCCCGGTGAAGAACAAATGGCGGATATCGTTACAAAGCCATTAGCTCGAGTCAAGTTCAAGGAAATGCGGAGCTTGATCGGGGTTGAAGAATTCTCTAGAAGGACTTAGAGATTCGGGGGTGATTGTTGGAATCCTAAGTCACGTAGGACCTTGGAGACCAAGCAATCATAATATGGCAAGTTGGTCATGTTTCCTAATTCCAATCTAATAGCAAGTCGGTTATTAGATCCTATATAAACATTGTCTTAGTCGTGTTAGGGTATGAGATAGTAATTGTAAACAAGTGAGTTTTAAGCAAGTTTCTCATTAATCAAAGAGCTATTTTGATTAAACCGTTTTGCAATTTACTTTCTTTTCATTAGATTTATTATGGTAGATATATTTCTTGATTTGTTGAAAAAAACTATAACATCTTAAAATTTGAAGATTTAGTTTGTAGAATAATTAAATTAAATAAAATTGAACTTGAGGCAAAATTCAAACTTGGGGAAAATTGGTGAAGAAATGTAAAAATTATTTCTATTGCTCACTTAATTAAATTTGTAGTGGACCATATTTTCTATGTAGTTATTGAAAGAAGTAAATAAATTTAAAATGAATATAATGGAAATAAAGAAGTACATATAAGAAAAAAAAGATATAACTACTTCACTATAATAAGCGTCCTACTTTAGAAACATGCAAATTTCATATAAATACATAATAAATGTGTTATAATTGTTAAAATGCTTAATTGAGACAATAGATAAGATAATCGACTTTAGATACATCAACTTTATAGATAACAAACTAAATTATATTAACTATATAATAATTTTATTATATTATAGTCTTAATATTTTATGCATTATTAGGATGTTATAAGTTTTTCCAACAAATCAAGAAGTATATCTACAAGAACCAAAAATCATGAATATATATAACAAACGATCATTTGGTAATTAAAGCGATCCCAAGACCCTCATATCCCCCAAGATCACATTAGCTTATATGACTGTGCATTCCACACATTCAAACTCATTTTAATGTTTCGTATTTTATGAAAAATACATTTATAATATAACCAAAACATATTTATACATAAAATTATGATTTTAATATAAAAAACCTTGTATTTATATAAAAAATGTGGTTTTTAAATGAAAAAATGTTTTTATATGATTTCAAATGTAAAAAATTATTTATACAGTTTCAAATGGAAAATGGCCAACACCGAACGAAATTGAAAAAATGATGTTCGATTTGGAACAAAAAATTAAAATTGAAAAATTGAAAAAAAAATCTTAGTAACATTTTTTTATGACTAATAAGTCTTTTTTATAATCTTACAACGAACGAGAAGGAAAACGGAAAACAAGTTGCACCGTTAAACATTTTCTTATGGTAACAAAATTGAAAAAAAAAAAACAAAAAAACTTAAAGTTTTTAGTGTATTTTTTTTTTTAAAAATGTCAACATGACATATCATTAAAACCGACATATACGTTCTCAAAACTAACAATTATCATCTCACGTTAGCAGACAACCGAATTAAACAGTCAAATGGTCAAAATTGTTACAAATAGTTAAAAAAAATAACGTGTCAAAAATTAGTTTTCATATAAACGAATTTAGTTTACCTTTTTATATACAAAAACCCTACGATTCCATAACAAATTTTTAGCACCAATATAACTAGAATAAATTAAGAAATTAGGTCAACAAGTAGTTCTGAATTGCAGTCAACAGAATGACTAAACTAATGACGAGAATATTAGGATTTTTATATGTTTTATAGTTAACAACTTAAGATGACTAAAGTAGTGAATTGCAGTCAAGAGATTAACTAAACTATACATTTTTATATCAATTGAAATACTCGGTTTTATGACTTAGAACTTAATTTCTGTAAGTAATAGTTAATAAATAAAAAAGGTAAAACCAAAATTAGAAAGAGAACTTTCAGAAATTTTGCCTGTCTTTTTATATTCAATATATGACTATATTTTATAAAAAAATATGTTTCATTTACTCGATCTTTTTCCAACCGCCTGTTTAATCATATCCTCCTATATTTTAAAATTTTAGCCTACTTTTTCTTTCTCGATGTCCGTAAAGCAAACGTTTTTGCTTTCGATTCGTTAAGAGTATTTGAGAGCAGTCGATACTGCAAGTTTACTCCTGAACTTGAAGGAAATTACAAGATTGTCCCATCTCCAGTCATCGTTATCATTAATAACTTCTGCTTTAGCTTAGTTTCATCACAATAGAACACACACACACACAGACACGAATCAAGCTCTCATCAGATCTGCTCACAAAATATCTCCACACAAAACCCTAAAAAATTTAATATCCTTACTTACTTCACCCACAAGTTTCAAATACCGACAAAGCTTATAAACCAAGCAGATTTAATTCTGATAATGATTCAAGAAAACAAAAGGTGAAAGGAACTCATGCTCATCATGATTCTCAAGCATTATTCATCGGTTCCACCTCAATTTGTTCTTAGATGTTAAAGCATCGGCACATGAATTTCATCTCTCACAGAATTTAACTTTTATTGATTTTTATTTTTAATTTAAGAGTTGGGTTTTGATGAATTTTGATATGAGCAATCAGAACAATAATGGGTTGCTCAGGTTTCGGTCGGCACCTAGCTCTGTTCTTCAGAGTTTCGTTAATGATATTGAAAAACCCAGAGATGTAAATGATGGGTTGAATTACAATTTGGTTTCTCAGAGTTATCAAGATCTACAAGAAGAGGTGGATCTTAAACCTAATTTGATTACTGGGTTCTCTTTGAATCCTCAATTGCAATCATCTCATTATCCGAGACAGAGTACAAGTCAAACAAGCATGGATAGTACAAATTCATACAGCAGGGAAGCTCACTTAAGCTCGTCCATAGCGATGAGTATTGATAATTTGAGCCAGCAATCTAAAATGGGTTCGAGTCTTTTGAGACAAAACAGCTCTCCTGCTGGATTATTCTCTCACCTCAATCACCCAAATGGTACTGTTCAATGTTCTTGATTTATATTCATGTTCTTTTCCCTCAAAATTTTAATTTTTTTTTTCTGGGTATGTCATGAAATCGTTCTTGTTTATATCAATGGATTGAAGTTCGATTCGTTTTTTTTTACATGAAATTCGTATTCAATTTCGATCTCGTTTTTTTGGATTTTTTTTACCATTTATGGTAATAGCTGTTGGAGTAAAAAATTTCTATATTTGGGGTCTGTCTTTTGATCCATGTATCTATCTACTTATGAATGTTTATCCCTTTTTAACTTTGCACACCTTCCGCCATGATTAAAACATGGTTTTGATTTTGAAAACTTTATTATTCCACTTAAACTTTTCTAATCCATCTTAGACTATTAAATTGATAAAATCAAAATTAAACCGAATTTCTTCAAAAATTATAAATTCAAGGTATCAAGTTACACTTCATATTTTCGGATTATATCCAATAAAAAACCGTTCATCTCATTCGGGGTTTCGGATATTCTAAAGAATCAAGAACCAAAAACCAAAAAGAAAAAAATTAACAATCTTGAGTTCAATTAATGAATGTTATTCAGCAAAAATATGCAGGTTATGGTTCAATGAGGGGTACAATTGGAAGTTACAGATTGGGAAATAATGTGAACAACAATGGTGATCTAATTTCATCTTCAAGCAGATTAAAGAGACAAATGAGTTCCTCATCTTTAGGAATGCTCCCACGGATCTCTGAAATCGAGCCCGTTACGGTTGAACTGGGGGTCCTTAACGATGCATCGGATTATCCTTTTGGTTCATGGGAACACGACTCTTCACCCTTCATTGACAACTTCACCGGGCTCAAAAGAGAGATAGAAACTCGGGTATTGTTTATCAAAACACATCTTGGATTCTTGACCTCACTTTCATATTGTTCTTGTTATACAATGCTATAGTTAATAGATTTTTCACAATATAATGTTCTAATAACACATAATTTGAAATACAATGCTACAATAAAAAACAACTCGCATATTACAAAAAGACAACGAGTAAAACGATTATGTTTTTGTCAGGTTTGATGTTTAACTACTAATACTTTATCTTTTTCCAATCAAATCACAAAAGTATCAAAGTACTAATATTTTATCTTTTTCAATCAAATCACAAAAGTTTCTAAATATAATAAGAGATAATTTGACATGTTATACTAGGTTTCACCATATGGTAATTTTCCAAATTAACCATTTTCACTTACATAAGGTGAGAAATGGTTAATTTTGAAAAACTTCTAAAACTTTTATGTTTGATTAGACAAAATAAAGTATAAACGGTTAAACTGCAAAATTGCCCTAAAAACATGGGAAGTACATTGCTATTTTCTGCATTTATAATTTTAGTAAATTGCTTGATTTTAGAATGGCGATCATCTTGGCAATCAAATACCGATGTTGTCACATCACTTGAGCTTACCGAAAACCTCAATAGAAATGGCGGCTGTTGAAAAGTTACTTCATTTTCAAGATTCTGTACCCTGCAAGATTCGTGCAAAACGAGGATGTGCTACACATCCACGAAGCATTGCTGAGAGGGTAATTTAGAAATTTTGACGTTTGATTTTTGGTCTTTTTTTAATCATTCATCAATTTCTTTAGGTTCGAAGAACACGAATAAGTGAAAGAATGAGGAAATTACAAGAACTGGTCCCACAGATGGACAAGGTATCGACCTTTTCAATATATGTATATAGAGAGAGGTTAAATGCAAGGAATAACAATGTTCTCTCACAATTTGTCTATCATAATATAAGATTTTAATTTTTTCCTAGTAAAATATCGAACATGAGAAAATATTCTCAATTATAGCGGTGCCAACCGAATATTAAACAATTTTCATTGCTGTAATTGCACATTTTTTAAATATAACGCTATAATTGGGTAATTAACAAAGTACAACGTTTCCATAAGAACACAAATGGAAGTACAATGTTGCAACAAAGGAAATGAAAGTAGGATGTGATAATTCACAAATAAATGAAAGTATATTATGCGTTCTTGGATTTAGGCCATGAATATATACACGCTAGTACTCTTTAAAGACAACTTTTGGAAAACTAGAATCTAAATGTTCTTTATGTTATGGGTAGCAAACAAACACATCGGACATGTTGGATTTGGCTGTTGATTACATCAAAGATCTTCAAGAACAGTACAAGGTATCAAAGGAACAACCTTAACTTTCTCAACTAATTACTATTTATATTTTTTAAAGTTTTTTTTTTTTTTATTTTTTTTTTCTGTTTTGTTTGATCGATACCATTTTTGTTAATATTCAAATTTTTATTTTTATTTGTAGGTGTTGAAGGATGGTCGAGCAAACTGTGTATGTTCTGCAAGGTCGGGTCCAACCTAAGCTTATGAAGAAATTTTTTTGTTGGTTATATATATATATATACTTCTGGTTATTATCCAAAAGAACGTAAGTGAGGATAAACTGTTAGTTACTAGCTTACGTATTAGTTTGACAAATGTTATATTAACGGTTGTCAAACGAAATATAAAAATATAAAATATTATTAGGTATAATAAAGTTTTTATTTAGTTGTACATGGAATGTAATAACATTAATATTTGCTATATATAGTAATATACATATATAAATTGTAATAGTGGACCATGAAGTGTGAACACAGTTTCAAATGGCGGTCTAACCAGTTTAGGAAAGAAAAATGTTGTTAGGAAATGTCTTTTTCTGGAAAGAAAGTGACGCAACATGGCGTGACACTTTGTATTTAATTTTTCATCTGTCACGTAAAACATATGTTGGCCCCTGATAACCCTCCCTCATAAATTGCAATTATTTTTGTTTGTACCTTTTCTCTTTAGGTCATCATCATTCATCAATGCATTTATAAAAGTATTTCATTTGTTTCCATTTTTTTTAATTACTTTATATATTAATTCGGTTACGTATTTTTGAAGATTGTTAACAATGTCATAAGAACGTTATAATTGATAAAATAAATATAGCTTTAGTTATTTATATCTTAGAAAATGAGTTAAATATCTGTCAATAGTTTATTCCAAATTCTAAAAATAGAATAATTGAACTATGTGAACGGTGAAACAAGCGGGCCTATAACGAAAAATCTTAGGGCGTGTTTTGGTTTACAGATTTTAAAAGAATTTGAAGGAATTGTAATGTAAATTCAGTAAAAGTTGCATTTGGTTGCAAAAAGAAATTGAAATCTATTAAATTCTATCAAAGACAAAATCACATAAATGGTCGATATGATTTACAAAAGGTCATAAGTTCATATCCCAATCTCTTTTTATGAGGATGATCTCTGCGGTTTTAATTTTTACGTGGTTAGTTCATTATCCATATAAACAAATTTTTTATAAAAGAAAAGAAAACTCAAAACAGGTAGACCCATCCCATTTAATTAATCTCTTGCCGTTCACCACATTGGTATACACACATCTCCTTTCAGTGCAACCACTCTATCGTATAAATCATATGTTGTAGTAACTCGATTTCAACTTGATGCGGAGCACATAGATGATATGGTTGTAACTTTTATAAATAAGTGGGAGAAAGGCAAACGGAGCCAAAAGAGGTCCAACGTGAAATGAGCATAACTTTTGACATGTAAGAAATTTGGAGGCATGCGAGACAGAAAGTTATTGATGGGCCGGATCTCCTAACAGATAGAAAAAGTCACCCTGCCCCACATTCAACCCTCAAATTCCACAACTTAGCCGCTCAAATCCCAATTTTCCTAAATTTTCGAATAATTTATTTTTTAATTCATTTTGTTTTAATGACAAAATATCCGTTTTCCTTACTTTTTGAACTTTCCTTTCTTATTTAGAAAGTTATTTATTAGAATTTATCGTTGATTTCGGTTTTCAAAATTTGGTTGTACAATCTAGCATTGCCATTTATAAATGATCCATTGTAAGCCTTAGAGACATCTTGAATTTCATTAATAAAATACTTTGACTTTCTCTCTATTATTTACTTTTATTCTACGTCACAACTAGTGACCCCATAATCCTAACATGAATCAAATTTATATTTTTTTTTTTTGAGATATCCTCTTCAAACCTTTTCAAACCTTGGTTTTTTTTACTAATTTTGTATTTTTGTTATGAGATTTGTGAGTAGGCTTGCCATGAAGAAGGAAGCAACTCCATTTTAAAAGAAAATGTCAGTTAACAAATGGAAGTAAGATAACAGATCTAGGGTATGGAATCCATTTTTGGAGTGTTCGAAAAGATGACGACACCAACGATGGATGCTCTATTACGATTTGGGGAGACAAAGTTAGAGGAAGGAAGGGTGATGCATTACTGAGGGAGAAAGGAAATATGGTGGGTAACAAGAAGGAATAATGGGTTGAGCAAGCAACAAAGAGTCCTTAGGTTGACGGTAGCAGTAGTCAACGCCGACGATAATAGCTAACGGAGAGAGAGAGAGAGAGAGAAGAAAGTGAAGGGTTAATTGTTTAATAATTTAAAACTAGGGTTTGAGGGTGTAAATATGTAATATTTGGATTTTTAAGCTATAGGTTTTGAGAAAAAATTTCATATATATATCTTTACTAACTTATAAAAGAAATCCTACTATTTCTATAAATAGATCTAATAAAATAATATTATTTTTTTAAGACGTTCAACTCTCTAAGCGTAAAGTACAACTAATTATGAATAAAATAATATTAAATTTTAATCTGATTACCTTTGAAATCTTATATCTTTCAAAAATTTGACCCAATCTCTTATCCAATTAAAATAAAACAAATAATCCATTATATAGGCCATTTTATTTGTAATTTTTTTTAAACTTTATTTGTTGTTTATGCTCTCTTATCGAAATTGACCAATCAGTTGTAAAATCAAATACTTTGTTTAATATTAAGAAAAAATATTTATGTATGATTTATGACTAATAGAAAATTAGTATTCCATTTGTTATTCATGTTCCATGAAATATGGTTGTATTAATTTTATTATTTTTCGGTTTAAAACTTTAGATATTAAAGTGGATAATAGGATATATCCGTTTAGACTTATCTGTATCAAGCAAACCGGGTTGTTAAGATTAACTTTGATTCTCCCTTTTATTAACTTTATCAATACTAATAAAGGTATAAGCAAGTCACTTCGTATAGATGTGTCCTAATTTCTAAAATGAAGGACTATAAACGTACACTACACACCAAAATATTTAGTTTCTTTTGTATTGCGAGGGTTACATTTATTTGTTGCCGTAAAACCGATCGATAACAATATGCATATGTTTTGTGTTACTTGAAATCTAACATGTTTCCGTATAGAACTTATTGCCGAATGAGAAACTATTTTTTGCCGCCGCTTTGCGCGGGTCTACGGCTAGTATATATATATATATATATATATATATATATATATATATATATATATATATATATATATATATATATATATATATATATATATATATATATATATATATATATAATAAAACCAAGGTTAAGTACTAATAAAAATAATTTAAATTTAAAAAAAATATAAGTTAATATAAATATTGATTATGATATATAAAAGATGAAAGGATTTTAGTATGAATGTTAAAAATGTCAAATTGATGAAAGATGGTTGGACTTGAGGTTAACCCATAAGTTGGGTGACTTAGAAATGAAATGTAACTAATGTGATGAGGAAGGACTAAAACTACAAACCTTCGTAATTTAGGACGTTAGGTGCACTAGTATAAAATTGGTTTTTTGACGATGGTTTCTGAAAACTACGTGATGGTCGTTTACTCCCGAGGATTGATGATCTTATTGACCAGGTTCAGGGTGCACTTGGTTTTTCAAGATTGATTTACGTTCGGGTTATAATCAGATGAGGGTTAGGGATGAGGATGTGCAGAAGACAACCTTTCAGACTTGTTATGGTCATTTCGAGGTCGTGGTGATGCCTTTTAGGCTCACCAATGCTCCAGTCGCATTAATGGAGCTCATGAACCGTGTGTGCAAGCCGATGCTAGATCAGTATGTGATTGTAATCCTTGATGATATCTTGGTCTATTCTAAGACCCATAAGCAAGACGAGGAGCACTTAAAGGAGGTGCCGGAGACTTTGAGGAGGGAGAGACTTTTCAAAAAGTTCTCTAAGTGTGAGTTCTAGTTGCACGATGTTAGTTTCTGGGTCACCTTGTCTACCAGAATGGTATTCTGCTTGATCCGACCAAGGTTGAGGCGGTGATGCAGTGGGAGGTTCCGAGGTCTCCATCTGAGATTCGGAGTTTCCTTGGTCTAGCAGGTTATTATCAGAGATTCATCCAAGATTTCTCCAAGATAGCGGTTCCTTTCACTCAGTTGACAAAGAAGTCAGTTACATTTCGTTGGGGGCCTAAGCAGCAGGCAGCTTTTGAGACCTTGAGACAACAGTTATGTGAGGCACCGATTTTGACCTTCCCAGAGGGTGTGGAGAATTTTATGGTTTATTGTGATGTATCGATCACGGGTTTGATGGAGTGTTGATGCAAAGGGGTCGCATGATCGTTTATGCTTCGAGGCAGTTGAAGCCTCATGAAGCAAATTATCTGACGCATGATTTGGAGCTGGGGGATGTGGTTTTCGTCCTCAAGATTTGGAGATATTACCTTTCTGGGGTCCGCTGTACTATTTACACGGACCACAATAGCATGAGGTATCTGATGGATCAGCCAAATCTGAATATGAGGCAGTGATGAGATATGGTCCACTGGCATGGCCTAGACTGCTCTAGCGCGCCAGCTTGGCCTGGCTCGCTCCTGCCAGCCCTGCCTGGCGTTCCCTTGCCAGCCTTGCCTGGCTCTCCCTTGCCAACCCTTCTGGGGACTCTCCTGCCGGCTCGGCCAGGCGCTCCCTCGCCTGGCACTCCCTTGCCATCCTTTCCTGGTGTGCGCCCGCCAGCCTCGCCCGGCGCCTCCAGGCGGCCTCGCCCAACTCCTTGCTAGTTGGGCCTGATTTGGGCAGGCCCAAGGCCTGACCTAATTGTCCCCTATATAATGAACAATACCTCCTCCATGGAGAGAGAGCTTCCCCTAGACTCTTCCCCCATGGCTTAGCCGCCACTATACTCCGGCCGGGTGGCTCAGCCGCCACCCGCCGCCGCCATACACCACCACTAGCATCAAGATGGTTCTCTCCAGCTATGGAGGACCATCTCAGATCTTCTAGCTGATCTAACTTGACCGTCGGAGCCCGCTCCCGGGGCACAGTCCCTGGGACGGCTCTAACGCGTCTCCCTGATTATGACTTGCAGATCTCTGACGTAGCAGAAGACCAGAAGCGCTGCCGGAGGTCCATGTTCCATCATTTGGCGCCATCCCGGATTCGAGCAAGTAGCAAAAGCCTCAGTTGGCCTCCAGCTCGTTCTTGCCTAGATTTGTTCAGATCTGATGTGTTTTCATCTAAGGTTTGTTCAGATCTGTTCATTTCTACCCATCATTTGTTCAGATCCGTTTGGATCTTGCCAAGATCTGTTCAGATCCGTTAGTTATTGCTAAGATCTTTTCAGATCTGCTTCTCTATCGTTCATATCTCTTGATTTGTTGAGTTTTCTCGCTTAGATCTTTAGATCTGCCTCATTTCTTACCCATATATCTAGATATTTTTCATTTTAGATCATTTGAGCAACACTCAAGTTTTAAAAGACTTCATAAGATCTAATTTTCGTCTATATTTTAATGGGTTTCTTCAGCAAATAGTGAAGATAGGAATTTCTTATGAGTTCTTAACCAATTTTCATTTTCATTTTGGTGTTTTTTCAAACAATCTAAGAAGAAATGAAGTTTTCATGGTGTTTTACCCCATCTCCAGTTGTTTTTCTTAAAAGAAATCGTTTTTGTTCTCTGATTCTCTTTGCAAAACTATGTTGAAGTTGTTTATTTAATGTTTCCTTCAAAGCTTAAAGAAGGAAAACGAAAATTTTTCCAGATCTGTCTTTTGTTCAGATCTTCATAGCTTGTTGAGCAAGCTGAAAAGAAAATGAAGTTTCATGAACAAAACTCCACACAGATCCGTTCTTTATTTATGATATGGAATTTAGAAGAAAAAGAAGTTTTTATGAAGTTTTACTCCATCTTTTGTTTGTATTATCAAAAAATCCTTCCCAGGTTGTATATTTTCGTATATATTTTTACCTACTGCAACAATTATTTGTATACACAGCTATATGGCTTGTAAGTTTCACAAAACCTTCAAAAAAATAAGAATGGAGGAGAAGTTTTGACGAGTTTAACCCCACTTTCAGTCCATAAATTTTCAAGGAAAACTTATGTTTATGATTTTATTTGTTTAGAAATTTTAAAGAAGAAATAAGTTTCTACAAATTTTTACCTCCTCAAGTTTTCAGAAAACATATTTTCATCCAGATCAGTTTTACCATTCCTTTTTAATGGTTTATTAAGAAAGTTAGAAGCAAAGAAGCTTTTATAAATTTTACCATATTCCAGTTCACATATAATTAAAAGTTCATTTTAATAATGAGTTTATGTGTAAGTTGCGCTGTAATCCTTACACATTTCAAGACATTGGTAAAAGTTATTTTTACCCTATAGTTTTACCATCAATAAATGGTTTAAAAAAAAGAAAAAAAAGGTGAAGACAAAGAGAAAAACCTTTTACAGCTCATACACTTTGTCTGTCTATTGCAAACAACACAAATTTTTAAAAAAAAAGGGGGGGGGGGGGGGGGGGGGGTAAAGCTGCACGGTGCACTAGATAAATGACAAGTTGTCAACAAAAGTCAAAAACAAAGTTGGACCCCACCTGGTCCGATCCCCTATGTGCAGAAAAAACAAAAGAGCCCATCGGGTCAACACATCTTCCGGGTAGCCAAAGAGCTCCGATCACAACCACTAGCTTCCAAGTCTTCAAACACCGCTGGAAGATTCCCAAACACCATTCACTGGTTACCTTCAAAACGACCAAACAACCGTCTCCAGCTTCGACGAGGCAGCGCTATTCTACAACCTGTTTCCTCGATTTGCCACCGTTGGATCTCTTACAGTGGCCGATCACCGCTACTCCACAAAGCACGTCGGATTCCGAAGATTAGAACCCGGGCCGCCCCCAGTCATCACCACCGGTCTCCACCTGTGCACCATTAAACTCCAAAAAAAGAAGAAGAAGAGAAGAAGAAGCACCGGAGTTCTCATCAACCTTCGCTCCGCTGACCACAGCCCCAAAATCCGGCTATCGAGCACCTCCATCCATCGATCAATTTCAATGGCAGGGCGACGGGCGTCCATTCTTTGACGCCTCCATAGGGAAAACGAAACGAGATGCAACTGAAAGGCTTTTTCCCTGTAAACTGATTATAAAACAAACTAACAAATTAGAGTGGGCCCACAAGTGTTATATGGACTAAACAAAACCAACATCAGGTATCACTTGCTATGGAGTATGGACTGCCAAAACTATTATCTGGGCTTCTCACACACATATTCACATATGGGCTCCCGAATTTATTTTGGCACTTTAGGCTTTAGTTCTTAATTCTGACGGCCTAAAAGGGAAGAACGGCCCAGTTTTCTTTTGCAAAAATAAATTAGTCTGTCAATCAACGCTTAAACGTTATGACTCTGCTCAACGAGTCAGATTCTAAAAAATGCGTTGCAACCCGGGGCAAAACCACTCATCGTTTTCGAAAAAAAAAGATTTGAGAAAAAAAATATTGCACTTTCCATCGTAAATGGACTACAACTTTTATACTTTGGGCTTTGCATATGGGTCTGCAATACATAAATGGGCTGTAACATATTAATCATTGGGTTGGGCTCATCTTCACGACTATTGGGCTACTCCATTAACAAATAGAGTAGGCTATATTGCAAGATAAAAAAAAGTTGTTTAAAGATCATGCACCGCAAGCCCCACACAACAAATACGCTTTCAGAATACGCGTTGCGGCCCGGATCACTCGATATTCTCAAAAAAAAGAGGGGGAGGGAGAAGAGTAGTACGCTACTACTACTTGTGACGGCAACTACGGTGTCTGGCTATCAGAAAGTTGCTTTGACTAGCGCCATGCAGTCTCACTGGTCAGCTCTCATCAGTCGTGTTGGCCAACATCTCGCAGTTGCGCTACCCGACCCTCAACAGCCATGCTATCCAGCTCAGTAGTCGCAAATCCCAGTCACCAATAGTCATGTTGTCTGACTCGTAGCGGTCGTGCTGCCTAGCTCTCGGCAGCCACACTACTCAGTTTTTGTTAGTATTTGGATCACCTAGCTCTTCCCAGCAGTTATGTATCTCAACGTTCAGCAGCTATACATCCATCTTTCCTTTTCTTCGTCTCCTCCAAAAAAAAAGGGAGGGTGGTATGACACTATGCAAAAGTAATTTTTACTCCGAATGGGCAGAGTTAGTGTACAGGAGGAGCTGATGTTGTGCATGACAGTGCACCCCCAGGGTGACGCCAATATTCCAGATCAAAAGAGCAGCCTTGTGGTCCAACTCTCGGTAGTACTATTGCCCAGCTCTCAATAGTCGCGTTACTTACCTATCGCTAGCAGCTCGCTGCACGGGCCTCAACGGCCCTGCTGGCCAGTTCCTGACAGCAGTCTCGCTACGCACCACTTGACAATAGCTACACTGTCAAGCCCTAAGTAGCACCGCCACATGGCTCTCCACAAACAGCCAAGATAGCGAGGCATCAATTATTAGTACGACTAGCGATGCAGCAAAGCATCAGGTACCATTCCGCTTTAACTCAGACTGGTCACACGAGCTAGACACACAGATTGTAGGGTGCTATGCCCAATCAGGCGAGGTTCAGTACTCTCGCCTCGAGTCGCCTGGCTTCTCAACCTGACTCCATTGTAGCGGCAAGCTCCGCATGCGAGGTTCAGCACCCTCGCCTCGAGTTGCTTGGCTTCTCAACCCGACTCCATTATAGTGGCAAGCTCCACATGCGAGGTTCAGCACCCTCGCCTCGAGTCGCCTGGCTTCTCAGCCCGACTCCATTAATAGCGGCAAGCTCCACATGCGAGGTTCAACACCCTCGCCTCGAGTCGCTTGGCTTCTCAGCCTGACTCCATTATAATGGCAAGCTCCGCATGCGAGGTTCAGCACCCTCGCCTCGAGTCGCCTGGCTTCTCAGCCCGACTCCATTATAGCGGCAAGCTCCGCATGCGAGGTTCAGCACCCTCGCCTCGAGTCGCCTGGCTTCTCAGCCCGACTCCATCATAGCGGCATGCCCCGCATGCGAGTTTCAGCACCCTCGCCTCGAGTCGCCTGGCTTCTCAGCACGACTCCATTATAGCGGAAAGCTCCGCATGCGAGGTTCAGTACCTTTGCCTCGAGTCGCCTGGCTTCTCAGCCCGACTCCAATAGCAACAATGCCCGATCCATTCCACGCGATGCTGTCTCGCGTGATCTATCTATGATCGTTAGCAGCCAAACCTGATCTGTTATATGCGATGCTTTCCCGCAAGACATCTCCATGATCGCTGGCTACTAAGCCCAAGCTATTCTCCTAATTCGCGCATCACAAGCTCATTCCACGACCAACACCATGATCTTGGTGTGTCCTATCTCATAGTTATCACGGCTCTCTGGTGATCAGACGATCTATTGTCTGACTATCGACAATAGTCTTACTATGTGACCCTCGCTAAGCAACCTAGTCGCCAAGCTCTCGGAATCTATTCCTTGCCTCCCCTAAGAAAAGGGGGGGGGGGGGGGGAATAGGGTTGGTACGCCACAATGCGGACTATGTAGATGGTTACTGGTGGCATCCCATCTCACATGGCTACCACAACAATCACGTCGGATAACAGTCTCAGGAACAGAATGGCAAGCTTATGCTTCTTAGTTACCCCGGTCCGACATTCCACCGACATCAGTGTCGCGTAACACTCTTTAGCAGCCTCGGTCCGCATGATCGCAACAACAGTTACGTTGCATCTCACCGACCGGATCGCACTCCTCTCAATGAAGGAGTATTAAGTCAACTCAAGCAGCGTTTGGCTCATCGCATAACCACACGGCGTTCGTGGGCAAGGTTCGGTCATTTATCTTTATTATTTAAATGCTTTGGTGCTTTAACTAGTCCAATCCGATTGTCAGCAACCCAATCGCATCAGACTAGGGGGACTTGAAGACGCTTAGTCTATATAACTAAGTCCAGTCCGATGTCATTGGTCGCATACCAATAACACCAGACTGGGGGGACTTGATGATATATGGTCCATTAGCACGGCCCAGACTGCTCTAGCGTGCCAGCCTAGCCTGGCGCGCTCCCGCCAGCCTTGCCTGGCGTTCTCCTGTCAACCTTGCTGGGGACTCCCTTGCCAGCCTCGCTGGGGACTCTCCTGTTGGTTTATATGACTAAGTCCAGTCTGATGTCATTGGCCGCGTACCAATAACACCAGACTGGGGGGACTTGATGGTATATGGTCCATTAGCATGACCTAGACTGATCTAGCGCGCCAGCTTGTCCTGGCACGCTCCGGCCAGCCCTGCCTGGCATTCCCTCGCCAAGTCCTGCTAGGGACTCCCTTGCTAGCCTCGCTGGGGACTCTCCTGTTCGTTTATACGGCTTAGTCCAGTCCGATGTCATTGGCTGCATACCAATAACACCAGACTGGGGGGACTTGATGAGATATGGTCCACTGGCATGGCCTAGACTGCTCTAGCGCGCCAGCTTGGCCTGACGCGCTCCTTCCAGCCCTGCCTGGCATTCCCTTGTCAGCCTTGCCTGGCTCTCCCTTGCCAGCCCTGCTAGGGACTCTCCTGCAGGCTCGGCTAGGCACTCCCTCGCCTGGCACTCCCTTGCCATCCTTTCCTGGTGCGTGCCCGCCAGCCTCGCCCGGCGCCTCCGGGCGGCCTCACCCAGCTCCTTGCTAGTTGGGCCTGATTTGGGCAAGCCCAAGGCCTGACCTAATTGTCCCCTATATAATGAACAGTACCTCCTCCATGGAGAGAGAGCTTCCCCTAGAATCTTCCCCCATGGCTCAACCGCCACTATACTCCGGCCGGGTGGCTCAGCCGCCACCCGCCGCCATCATACACCACCACTAGCACCAAGATGGTTCTCTCCAGCTATGGAGGACCATCTCAGATCTTCTAGTTGATCTAACTTGACCGTCGGAGCCTGCTCCCGGGGCACAGTCCCTGGGACGGCTCTAATGCGTCTCCCTGATTGTGACTTGCAGATCTCCGACGTAGCAGAAGACCAGAAGCACTGTCGGAGGTCCATGTTCCATCAGGCAGAGCTGATGGTTGGATGTGGTGAAGGATTATGATTATGAGATCCTTTATCACTCGATGAAGGCTAATATGGTGGTCGATGCTCTCAGCCTCAAGGCGGTTTCGGCTCCGATCAAGGTTATATGTTTGAGGATGACCATGATTACTCCGCTTTTAGAGAGGATTCGTGAGGCTCAGGTTAAGGCTATGAAGGAAGACCACCAGAAGAGTGAGCGTATTGTGGGTCAGGTGGCTTCCTTCGATTATGATAGTCGTGGGTTGTTGACTCTTCATCAGCGGGTTTGGGTTCCGTATAATGGCAGTGTGCATTGGGTTCTAATGGAGGAGGCGCATACGTCTAGGTTCTCCTTTCATCCCGAGGCAACGGAGATGTAGTTAGATCTTCATCCTGGTTATAGGTGGCCTTGCATGAAGCGAGATGTGGCTTGGTATGTGGAGCGGTGCTTGACTTGTAGGAAAGTCAAGACCGAACATCCGTGACCTCACGACAAGATGCATCCGTTAGAGATTCCCATATGGAAGTGGGAGGATATTAGCATGGATTTCATCACGAAGTTACCCCAGAATGCGCACGGAGTGGATTCGATTTAGGTTATCATGGATCCATTGACAAAAGCGCATTTTATCTCGATTCAGGAGAGTATTTCTGCAGAGAAGTTGGTCAAGGTGTACATCAGGGAGGTTGTGGCACGGAACGGGGTGCCAATCTCCGTGGTTTCAAACAGGGATGTCGGTTTTACTTCTAAGTTTTGGAAGAGTTTCGATGATGATTTGGGTACTTGTCTCCATTTCATCACAACATTCCATCCGCAGACCGATGGTTAGAGCGAGTAGAGCATTCAGACCTTGGAGGATATGCTTCAGGCGTGTGTTTTGGACTTTGGTGCGAGTTAGGATACGTATCTTCCATTAGTGGAATTTTCGTATAATAACAGCTATTACACCAGCATCGATCAACCTCTTTTTTGGATGCTCTATAGGAGGAAATTTAGACCTGATTTGTTGGGGTGATGTCAGTCAGCGAATTATAGGGAGTACCCTAGTGGTACTCAAGACCACTGAGTTGGATTCAACAAGTTCAGAGTAGACTCCAGACAACTTAGAGCCGACATAAGATCTATGTGACAGACGCTGATCAGATTTTGAGCTAAGATTCGGAGTCGGGGCCTCATCAGCTATTGATTCATATTCAAAGGTGAGTTTTCCTCACTGTGTTTAGCGGGTCGAAACCACCAATGCTAACCAATTGTTTGTTATGTTAGGGTGCTAGATGTCTGCATGACTCTTGCATGTGTATGTGTGCTACGTGGGTAGGGCCCAATGGGTAATTTGTATGCCATTACTTGTTTATTTATATGTTTGTATGTTGGTTCGGGGCCTATTGTGAGATTTAGGGTGAGACCCGTTATACTCAATGGCGGGGCCCGTTATGCGAGTTAGGGCGGACCCATTATGTAAGTTAGCGCGGGGGCCGTTACACTCATTGGGTGAGGCCCATTAAATGTTGATATGAGTGGTATATGGTATTTGGGGGAAACTCACTAAGCTTCGTGCTTATAGTTTTCAGTTTATGTTTCAGGTACTTCTGGTGCAAAAGGGAAGAGCTCGGGGTGATTGCAGTGCACACACGATATAGTTATGCATTTTCATGATAACTCTGATAATTTATGATGTTTTGATACATTTGGTCCTTAGAGATTTATGTTGATGTTTTGGGATAATGTTTTATTTATTGAAAAATGAAATTTTTGGGTCTTATTTTTGTGATGTTACATATATCAACATATATAACAGACAAATAAATAAATGGTCCAACCTAACCGACAACTAACTAAGCTAGTCTACTTGCTTTACAACACACTACAATATAACTACATCCTAACATTTAGAGGATGCATATCGTAATATATAAATATACACACACACACACACACACACACACACACATATATATATATATATATATATATATATATATATATATATAGAGAGAGAGAGAAAGAGAGAGCAGTGTGGAAACTTACCTGAACAGTATCGAAATAGCTAAGTATGTAGTTGCTTAGACAACTCAGCCAACGTGTAACAACCTATAATATACTATATTGGTTGCTGACTATTTGAGCATAACAAATAATATTTAGATCCTTTACTAATCCCAAAATATACTTTCATGTTTATCAAATAAGGATAAGTTAGTCAAGACAGTCGGGAGGCAGTACCATTTCGACTTATAGTTTTTCTAAAATCCAACAACTAAGCTATCATGTCTATCCTAGACATTTCTCCCGTAAGAAGACCAATCATTACATTTAACTAGAATCAAACAACTAATCTAGTACTTATAGGTCCATAACAACAATTATGACGATAATCAAATATAAGTAAGAGTTGTTGGATTAGTGTCTAAGCCCGTAACCATATTTGGTAAGTACTTGACCCGGTTGTGCATGGTCCTTTTGGGTTGCCTTCACCAAAGCAACTTGACTGGAGAAATAATAGAGAAAGAGGTTATTATGATTTATTAATATATTATAAGAATAGTATATTAAAAGATAAATCATATTATTTAATTAATATTAGTCATAAATTAATTAAGAATTAATTTGGTGACTAAAAGAAATTAATTGAATAAAGGGACTTAAATTGTCAAATGTGTGATAGTTGGATTTTGGGCTGGGAAACCCAATGGGATAAAGGGATGAACGAAATTATGATGGGAGCCCATCATATTTTGTCCATGGCCTTATTCTAGAAGGTTCCATGGGTTGCTTAATGTCTAAGTTGTCCATTAGGGTTTTTGGAGGAAACCCTAGCTGCTCACAGTATAAATAAGGACCCTAGGCTACAAGAATTTGTGCACTTGCTTCTCAGAGAACCCTAAGGCCGAATATTGTAGCCTCCTCCCTCTCTCTCTCTCTCTCTCTTGCCTCTCCATTTTCTTTTGGTGTTTGTGAGCCATTAGAGGTACTACACTTGTATTACTTGCTTTCAAAGACAAGAAGATTGAAGATTTGAGTTGTTATTACAATATAACAACAAGAGGTATGTAATCTCTTCTATTATCTATATTTAGAAATACATAGGAGCATGTTAGGGTTCTTCAAATGTTCATAATGCTGTGTATCTAATAGTGAAAACATAGATCCAAATCTAGGGTTGCATGTCATGGGTTTGAGCAACAAGAACTTTCCTATGTGCACATGCAAATCCTAATTGCTTGGATCTAGGTTTCTCTAATTGAACATGCATTGAATCCAAGACTTACAATACTAGATCTAATGTAAACATGTGATTCTAATCATATGAATTAAGATCTAGAACAATACCTTGGATTACTTGCTTGATACTTCTTCTTCTTAGAGCTTAGAGTCACAATTGTCACTCCTCTAATGGCTTACAAACATCAACTAGCAAGAAGATGATTTGAGAGAGAGAGAGAGAGTAGGGTGAGAAATTGACCCAAGGGTTCCTTGCCTTGCATGAGTGCCGATTTCCCTCACCCTAAGGTTCTATTTATACTATGAGCTACTAGGGTTTCACCTTAAACCCTAATTGAATAACTTAGGCCCTAAGCAATCCAAGATCCTCCTAGATAATAGGCTTGGACGAATTTAAGGTTCCCAAACCCTAAATTTCGTCCACCCTCATATCCATAAGGATACATAGCCCAAAACACAACTATCACACATTTGACAGTTTATGCCCCTTTATTCAATTAACCTCTTTAAGTCGCCAAATTAATTCTTAATTAATATATGACTTATATTAATCAAATAACAATATTATTACTTTAATATATTATTCTCATAATATATAAACAATAATATATCTTCTCTCTTAACAAATCATCCTGTCAAGTTGCTATGGTGAAGGCAACCCAAAAGGACCATGCACAACCGGATCAAGTACTTACCAAATATAGTTATAGTTTTAGACACTAATCCAACAGCATGCACACATAAGATTGTTTGTATAAAACCCATCAGTGGTTCTTAAACCTTGTTTTTCGAAATTTGATAACGTTTTTTCAAACCCTTTTCTTAGCCCCCAAGATTTCGAAATCTAGGGTTTGCAAATCCTAGGGTTTCCGAAATTTGCCTCCTCCCCAAGATAAGATCCTAAATTTTAGGGATTTGGATAATCCCATATCTTGTAATTATCTTTTAATGGTTTAAATATGGTAATTAAAGATTTTGAATTATCCCATCCCATATTTTTCGAATTTTAAGGGATATAAGGGATTAGGATAAATTAAATTGTTTAGTTTAAAAGATAATCCTTCTAGATTTGATAATTTAAATTATTTGTTTAATTTAAGGATAATTATTAAATAAAGAGTATTAATATTTAAAATTTTAAAATTTAAAAGTTTTAAATTTCGAAAATTTTAAAATTGAAATTAAAACCCTAGTATTTTGAAATGTTTAAAATATACCCTATATTATTATATTATTACAAGATATATATATATATATATATATATATATATATATATATATATATATATATATATATATATATAACTAAAATGCTAATCTTACCGTTAGTAGGCCTCATTCACGAAGTCAATCTATAAGGGGGGTATAAGGTTATGGCCTATAAAATGGTCATTTAATGGGTGTCCACTCTCACCCACCGCTTCCTTGATTGGTGGAGGGTCGTTAGAAAGAAATTGTTTACAAAGTATGTGATTCACATAACATAGTCTACAAAGTAAATAACAAAACAAGACTTGAAGCTATACTGCTCCATCTTCTGAATCCCAATGCGCGTACCTATCTACTGATTTCCTGAGAATACAAGTTATTTTGAAAGCGTACATCAACATTTAAGCTGGTGAGTTCATAAGATTTTAGTGATGTAAGTAAGTTGTAAGAATGTTGTAGTAAGTTGTAAGTTCTGTTTAGAAAAGTTTGCTTGTTCCTCCAGAAAATCCTATATTTCCTGCTTTGATGTAAGATAAGTAAAAATGACTCTACAATCCTTTCTGTGAGTGCTAAATGGATACAAGTTATATAAAACCCAGAGTAAAGAAACAATTGATTGTGTGTATCTGCCCTAAGCCCACAACCAAACAAGGAACAAGAAGTAAGGTGGAAAGCACACATCCTATTGTTTGTTAGATCATCGTTGTATATAACCCTGGCGTATTCACTTGGTACTCATGGAGTTAACTGTAATATTTCCTTTATATTTGATGAAAAGATTCTTTAAGAAAACCATTATTTCTTTAGTAAAAATGGTAACCACAGTGGTTCCTTCTATAACCACTTAGTGTATACTAGCTATATATAATCTAATATCAAATAGATAGTTAATTGTGTGAATCTACCCTAAGCCCACAACCAAACAAGGAACAGGAAATGAAGCGGAAAGCGCACATCCAACTACCTATCGGGTATTAATTATATATAACCCCGATGTATAAACTAAGGTATTATAGAGTTAACCACCTAAGGTCCTTTAAGTTTATATTGGTTTAACAAAATGGATTAAACCCTTTACTGGTAAGTTTCTAGTTTTGTTTACCAAATGTTCTATTTGAAAAGTATGTTTTGTACTAGAAAATGGTGTATTGAATTTGTGTCCTATAACCTGGCCCATACCTGGTACTCCTTATGATTACTTGGTGTATACGGAATATATATAAAGCTAAGATCGAATAGATAGTAGGCTGGGTGAATCTGCTCTAAGCCCACAACCAAACAAGGAACATGAAAGTAAGCTAAAAGTGCACATCCTACTACCTGTCAGACCCGTTTAATATATATCCCTGAATGCATACACTAAGAAATCATAAAGTTAGCATTATATTCCCCCTTTCTACTGAATGTACTAGACTCGACTGTTCTGTTTGTCGTTTGTAAAATGTAAGTTTTCCCTAGTTTATAACTATCTTAACTCAAAAATAGTTTGCATTAACTTTCAAGTGGAACTTTCACAATATGAAAGTAATGGGAAAATGTAAGTACCCAGTTGTCTTTTGAATTGAGATCCTGACGTACTGATTACCTTAAAACATGTATGTTTTATTAAGGTCATAATGTGATGGATAGTACCCATACTATACACTCTCCCTGCAAGTGATTATGGGGACCAAACACAACTTCCGCAAACAAATTGCTCAGTCGCGTAAATTCACATTAAATTTATATGATCATGTATACCCAATTTACTATCACATTTTGTTTAGAACAATGAGTTAGTGATTATTGGTATAGTTAGATCCTGTATTATTCTCCTGCTATAGCATTTAGTATGTTCGTTCTGTTATAGTATCTTAGTATGTTCCTTCTGTTGTCATGTATAGTGTATAGTATGTCTCTCTGATGTATTGTATCTACCTCCCTGTTTCTCTTTATAGTATGCTCTATTATCTAGTATGAACTGAACCTCTAAACTATACCCCTTATAGTTTACTGGTGTCTTTACCTGAATTGTTATTGAAAGACTCATTTTACTACTAAGTTATGCTTGTACTTTAAAAACGGAGTTTTGTTAAACTATAAAGTAACATAACTTTAAAAGAGTTTTTGAAATGTTTTGATCACTTATAAAAGACATAAGCAATCTTTTGAAAGATGTTTATAACAAACATTTACACAATTATCATTGTGTTCAACTTGTATTCCCCCCCCCCCCCCCCCTTAAAAGCATTTAAAATAGTTAAAAGATTCATTATAGGGGTATGAACTCATCTTATGTGGGTGATCTAAACGAATATGTGTGTAAGGATGAGAAGTTCCACGAATGAAGTCTCAAGACACAACGAGTCCTAAAGGATATATAATGGCATATATTGGCATGAATACAGGGTTTAGAAGCAACCACATGCAAGGAAACACCTTGTAACTTCCGGATTTCCTGGTATTATATTTTATCATTTTATTTTTGAGAAAAAGAGAGGGACTCGACGAGTAGGACCGCGATTGCTGACTAGATTAATGAACGGACTCGACGAGTCAGAAAGGGTGGACTCGACGAGTCCGTGCTGTGGATTGAAACCCTAATTCTCGGGGTCTGTGCCCTATTCAAAGGCCTTTATGGCCTCCATTTGCGGCTACCAGTCCAGAGAGAGATACCCTAGCGATTGTGAGCGAGTTATGACAGAGTTTGAGCCTTTTTGATCATTTTTGGTGTGATTTTGCAAAGGAGAAAGTGTTTCCAGCCAAGGGAGGTCAAGAGGATTGCATTTCAGTGGGTTTCCAGCTTGGATCTACAACTTTGAGGTAGAAAATCAATCCCTTTTTCTGTTTAGTATGAGATCCTTGAATTTTAGGGTTTTCTATACCCTTTATTGGCTTGATTTGATGCTTATGTTGTCCCATTGAGTGATAGACTCTGGATCCGGACCTTTTGAGGTCCAGAGAGCCTTAGCCAACCTGCTTTATATGGTTTCATAGAGGAAATGAACTTAGGTTTCCCTTTTAGTAGTTATTTCATCAAAGGAAGCTTTGGGGTTGTTGCATGTGTACCAAGATTCGACCATTACATGATTATTATGCTTAGGAAGGTCAGATCTATGGATTAGAGAAACAGATCGGACCTCAGAAGGTCAATTGAGTATGATCATGGAGGCAACTCGCCGAGTTCATAAGTAGACTCGACGAGTCGAGTCGGGGTTGCCCCGCGATTCGTGACAGGAGGAACCCGTTGAGTGGAAGGATGTCTCGACGAGCCAAGAGAGGCTAGAAGGACTCAGAGGACCCGCTTGGACTCGCCGAGTCTCCCGAGTGCACTCGACGAGTCGGGTCAAAGGTTAACCATTGACTTTTGGTTGACTTTTAGGGTTTAGTCAGTGTTTGGACTTATGAGCCATTAGAGGGGTAGAATGGTCTATTACCCTTCTTGGAGAACTTATAGAGAAGGGTTAGCCTAGCCTTTAGAAGTTGTATTAATTAGAGTAATTATTTATGTGATTCGGCGGAGGCTAGTGCAGTATTTCAGAGTTCGAGGTTTACCGAGTTACCCGAGGTGAGTCTTCTTACTATACTTTACATAGAGTGGTAATTAGAGTTATGTGATAGAGTATAATGTATGCTATGTGTTATCTATGTGATTCTGTGCTATATGTGATTTAGAGTCTACAGAGTTAGGACCGAATGGTCCATAGAGTTAGGACCAGAGGGTCCAAGGAGTTATGAGACTGGAGGGTCCAATTGAGACACTTTGACCAGAGGGTCATACAGAGTTACAGCCTCGAGTGGCTAATATGTGTTGCATGTGGTATTTTGGGGAACTCACTAATAATTTATGCTTACAATGTCTTGTGTTATGTGTTTTAGGTACTAGTGACGATCGCGGGACGGCGCCGACATGATCAGTACACATGCATGGAGTTTTTATACATTATGATCTTAGGGTGTATTATTTGGATTGATATGTGAAACAATGAGATTTTATAATGTTTATGAATGAAAATATGTTTTTAAAATGTGAAAAATTATTTGAAAATTTTTTGGTGTTACAAGTTGGTATCAGAGCCTTGGTTTGAGGGATTCGGGTGCACCTTCGGGGGTATCTAAACTCAAACTGAGGATTTGAGAGATTTTCAAATAAAAATCACAAAATTTTTCTCAAAGAGTAAAAGTTTTGAAAAAAGCAGAGCAGAGCAGTGTGTACGATCAGCCAGCACCCGAACGATGATTTTCCCAAAATAACCTTATATTATGTGTTATGAGATATGAGATAATATGTTATGCATGCTAGATTAGGCTAGGTATTCTTATTAGGACTAGAGTGGCCTGATTTGTGATGCCTTAGCCTATGGGTTTTGCTGCTAGGAGATGCTTGAGAGTGAGTAGATAGCAGCGAGGAGCTATGAGAGATCTGCTAGAGAGTAGACTATGCATAGTGAGAGTAGAGTACTTGGGATTTGGAATCCAAGGAGGAGGACTTGGGATGAATACTGATGCGGTGTGGACAGTAGTATTGGGCCCGTACTACTGAAGACACCGGATCAGTGCGTAGCCCAAGTAAGAATCCTTAGGGTACCAGGGATCGAGTAGGAATGGGATACCGAGTGTGTGTACGCTCGAGCGAGTCTCTAATATTTTGTGTTGTATTTCAGAGAGACATCATGGTTGGGACACGCCACACACCTGAGAGCAGTGGTGTCAGTGATGAGGAGATCCGTAGGTTGATTCATGAGGAGGTGGCTGCTGCTATCCGCGCAGAGATTCCAGAGATGTTCGGGGCTATTAAGACCACGTTGATTGATACTTTTGATGAGAGATATGCAGCGATTACTGAGGCTGCAACCGTTGCAGCTACCGCAGTTGTTGCTGCTGCCAGACCTCAGGGTGGTGATGCGTTGCTGTTCCGAGAGTTCAGTAACACGAATCCACCAGAGTTTGATGGGACGCAGGATCCGATTGCTGCGATGAGATGAGTTTCTGATATTGAGGGATGCTTCTATACATGTTCATGTCCGGAGCATTTGAGGGTTCGGTTCGTGCTGAACCAGCTTCGCTTGGGAGCGAAGGACTGGTGGAAGTTTGTTACATCGCACTATTCGCCTGCTGATCTTTCCGCGATGACCTGGGAGAGGTTCAACGCCATGTTCTGTGATGAGTACGTTCCATCGGTGGAGAGGGAGCGATTGGCCCAGGAGTTTTCGACCCTCAAGCAGGGTACTGAGTCTGTTATTGTAATCACCAGGATGTTCCATGAGAGGGCGATGTTCTGCCCTGAGCACGTGTCTACTGAGCAGGCACGTATGAGTCGGTATCTGAGTATTCTGAGGAGGGATGTACGAGATTTCGTGGCGAACTCGTCGTACCGGACATTTGCTAAGCTCCAGGAAAAGGCTCGGAAGAGGGAGATAGAGCTGGAGACTCAGGCTAGAGAGGAGGCGGAGTCTCAGGGGAGGGATCGGCGGCCGACTCAGTCCCAACCGACAGCCAACCGGGCCAAGCCCGCCAATTCGAGATCAGGGAACCAGAAGGGCCGCACTTGTGGCAAGTGCGGCAAGGGTCATGAGGATTGCCCCAAGGGGTTTGCAGTCTGTTTTCACTACAACCAGACCGGGCACCGGAAGGCCGAGTGTCCGCAGTTGCGGGGGTCATCCCAGGGAGCATCGCAGGGATCTCCCCCTGCTGCTGTTCGAGCTACCGAGAGTCGGCCAGTGAAGGCCGAGGCGCCAAAGGCTCGCGGGAGAGCCTTCTAGTTGACAGCGGAGGAGGTCCGCGCAGTGCCAGATGTTGTGGCCGGTATGTATTCTTTAATTTATTTATTTTGAATTTGTGGTGTTATGCTAATATTATGTTATGCGTAGGTACATTTCTTGTGAGTTCTGTACCTGCTTTGGTGTTATTTGACTCGGGAGCGAGTTGGTCTTTTGTGTCGTTAGCCTTTAGTCAACATATTAGTATCGGTCAAGAGGTGTTGAGTTGACCTTTGCGAGTTTCCATAGCTGACGAGAGAGTGGTGTACGCCACTGATGTGATCCGAGGATGTGTACTCGAGATCTTCGGCATTGAGTTTCAGATTGATTTGGTCCCGATTGCAATGGGAGATGTCTGCATCATTGTGGGCATGGACTGGTTGAGCAGGTTTGGTGCGGTTATCGACTGCGAGCGGCAGCTGGTGACCATACGAGACCCTAGTGGGGGAGTTCTTACGGTTTATAGCGAGGGTACCCGTTCTGGGTCAGCATTTTGTTTGGCTGCTAGAGCGAGGCAAAGCCTACATCAGGGCTGTAGTGGGTTTGTGGCATATGTGGTGGATACGATAGTAGATGGAGAGAGACCGAGGTCGGTCGATGAGGTCCCGATAATACGTGAATTCCCTGATGTTTTCCCCGAGGAGTTGTCGGGTGTGCCTCCCGAGAGGCAGGCGGAGTTCCATATCTATTTGGTTCTGGGGGCAGCGCCTATCGCCAAGGCGCCCTATCGCCTTGCGCCTCCAGAGATGCAGGAGTTATCATCGCAGATTCAGGAGTTGCTGGGAAAAGGGTTTATATGGCCGAGTAGCTCGCCGTGGGGAGCGCCGATCCTTTTTGTCAAGAAAAAGGATGGTTCACACTGGATGTGCATTGATTACCGGGAGTTGAACAAGCTGATCGTCAAGAACCGTTACCCCTTGCCGAGGATCGACGATTTATTCGATCAGTTGCAGGGAGCGTCTTGGTTCTCCAAGATTGATCTGAGGTCTTGGTTCTCCAAGATTGAAAGGGTTGGTTTCGGTCCAAAAACACTAGAGTGTTCTTGGTGTTCTTGGAAATATAGACAAAAGGGATGTTTTCATGGATGAATCATGAGGATGATGTATGATTAAGAAGGATAACAACAACTAGAGGGAAGAACACTTACGTTTTTGGAGGATTTGGATGAAGAGCTTGATGATACTTGAGAGATTTTGAAGAGATTTCGGCCAAGGAAGGAAAAGAATGAGGAAAATGATGTGCTCTCATATATATAGGAGGGGTTTATGGCCAGTCAAGAGTTTATGGCCGTAAACTCTTGTGCCTTGGCCATGAACTCCTTTTTAGTGGTCTAAAGGCTTGAATGTTGCACAGTGTCTCTAGCAGGTACATTCTAACACTCATTCCTTAAGTGTACTAGGCTTAAAACTTAATAGAATGACCCTTAAGAAGGCTAGGAAGCAATAAATTTTCGGGTTGTCACAGTTCAAGTCCCATTATGGATATGTGAAATAATTTAGAAGTAGTATAATATAATTTCCGTTTTTTTTTTTAAAAAAAAAGTGGCATAAGATTCATACAATCATGTATAGCCTAAAAGCACCCAATTCCAAACTCAATCACAAACCAGACTCGTACCCTGAAACGGATTTCGAGCCGAAAGCGATTTGGCCGGAACCCAAGAAAACAGAAAAGGCACTTCCCAACCAATCGACAACGAATGAAGAAACGATGTCGACTCGTGCATGGGTAGATGTTTCAGAAGATTTGATGTTAGGGAAAAACCAAGATTCACCTACTTTTTTTTCGGAAAATCACTTGGCATTTTCCTGCGAAAATGAATTGTGGAGACTACAGAAAAAAGGATCAAATTTACTCGAAGTGGAGAAACGTCAACAAAATTGGCATGGAGTTTAATACGACATTCTCGATCGAGAAACGACAATGGCAAAGTGGTGAAAATGATGAAATAATGTTGCAAAAAGCTCTTGCACTTTACCGGAGTCAGAAAGGGACAAATTTCAAATTTCTTCATGTTTGGAATGTTGTAAAGATGTCAAAAAAGTGGCAAGATACCGAAAATTCAGAAACGTTCATGAGTGGTTCTTCTAAAAGAACCAATACATCCAAAACAACTCATAATCAATCGTCCGATGCTCATGTCGGGATTGACCTCAATGAAGAGGAGTCTATTGAGGTTCCAATAGTCATTCGTCTCATGAGTAGAGACCAAACTAAGTGAAAGGAAAAAGCGATGGCAAATGGTTCGGGTGACATCAAGTATCTAATAAGCAAAATGAATAACTTGAAGTCGACGGTTGAGAAATACTTGATTGTCGCATAAGAAAAGAAAAAAAACAATGACATAACGATCTTAACAAAAACACTAGCAATCTTACCGGACGCAAAAAATAATTGGCATTAAAGGCAAAAGATGACATTGCGAAAAAATATAATATCTAGGTTTCGTTATCTAAATTTCTAGGTTTCCTAAGTCTAAATTCTATGTTGTATTTTTTTAGTTGTGTTGTAATTTCCTTTTTAGTTTAACAAAATTTTAGTTTATATAAAAATAATTTGTTTAAAATGTTTATTTTTTTAATTAGTTTTTTTTTTTTTGAAAAAAAACAAACATGACAAACATACGCCTTTTAAATAGTAAATCTAAATAGTAAAATTTTGATTTAGTCATTTAGTGTGACTAATCCTACACACCACTCCTTTGGTAGCTGACCTAAGCTATTGGCATCACAAATAGAATCTCAAATTTGGCCCGAACCAAACGTGTGACTAATTCACTAATCCATGATACCACATGTAACAATAAGATAAAAGGAGTAATATTTTATAAATAGATAGACAGGCGTTCAACTTTAACCTATGCAACTAGCCAACTGCACAAGGCCCATTCAAGTATAGGGCCCAACCCAAAGTCTGTTACTTGCTTCAAGTCAGCGTCCTTGTAGTATATTAAATAGGGGCGAGCATCGGAACCGGGTATCCGTTTTTGGAACTGGAACCCCCTCGGAACTGCCGGTTTTGGAGCTGGAACCGCCTTAGGCGGTTCCGGTTCCGGTTCATAAAGTTATGAAACTGCCTTAAGCGGTTCCGGTTTCGGTTCTCGCTTTTTCGGAACCGCTACCCGCTGGGTACCCGTCGGAACCGGTTTATATATATATATATATATATATATATATATATATATATATATATATATATATATATGTGTGTGTGTGTGTGTGTGTGTGTGTGTGTGTGTGTTATACCGGTTTAGAATGTATTTGTATGATTTTTTCCGTCTTTAGTCCGAATTGATTTTATTTGGATCGAACTAAATTGTAGTTTTATCGACAAAAGTTAACAAAATTAATTTAACCGGGTTACCTGCTCCTGGAACCGGAACCGCCGGTTCCGGGACTGGTTCCAAACATTTAAGAACCTCCTAGAGCGGTTCCGGTTCCGGTTCTAACTTTCTAGGAACCGCTGGTTCCGGTTCTCACCAAATGAGGCGGGTACCCGCCTACGCTCATCCCTAATATTAAATAAAAGAAGGAAGCTTTCATTGGAAAGTTGATGAGCTTTTTGAACACAATCAAGATAAACATATATAGGGTGTTTGGCTTAGCTTTTTAGAGGCCAAAAGTTCTTTTAGGAAAAGATAGAAAGCAAAAGATGTTTGGCAAATGCATTTTAAAAACTATTTTTGGATTTAGATACAAGTAAAAATAAACTTTTTAAAAAAGTCAGGAAAATCTGACTTTTTATAAATTTTCCAAAAATGATTTTTGTCCCTGAAAAGCTAAGCCAAACACCCCCATAATTTGAGTTGTGATAAGAATCAGTAACAACAAAGCTGATAATTAAGACACCATAGCGATTATAAATATGCTACAACACGGAGAGTTGGCGTTTAGCCAGATTTGGTAAATTTGTATAAGTACAGAAAACTACTATATAAACAGAGAGATTAACACTCGTACCTCTTAATTAAGCTAATAATAAAATACTATATAATGTAATAATAAATAATTTAACGATAGTTCCTTGCCATTTCATGAATTAAATTAGATATTTAATTTGAGTATGTATAATAATTACTTTGAAAAACCGTTTTGGGCCCCGCACAAGGCGTTGGTCATTCACCTCCATCTCGCCCCCCTTTCTTCCAACTGCTTTTCGATCAAAAGAAAGAGAATCGTCATGCCGATACACCGATTTCCTTGACAAACCCTAACCCTGAAACACATTGCTGTAAAACATCTAATTAATTCTTCACATTCCTTACGATCATCTCATCACATTGCCTCGTTGTTATCATATTCATATCTGCGTCAAAAAATCAGAAAAATCTTTTGGATCACAGTCCAAAAGATTTCCACATGATTCATTGAAGGAGAAAGATTAATTTTATTTTGTTAATCAGGGGGTGACTCGATCCAGGTCTAGGAATTGGTTGAAAAGGGTTATATTGTATTTGGCAGGGTTTGAGGATGGGAGATTTGAATGCAAAGGCCGATTATGTGTTCAAAGTAGTATTGATCGGAGACTCGGCTGTTGGAAAATCTCAGCTCCTTGCGCGTTTTGCCAAAAATGAATTCAATGTCGATTCAAAAGCTACGATTGGGGTTGAATTTCAAACAAAATCTTTGTTAATTGATGGGAAGATGGTGAAGGCGCAGATTTGGGATACTGCTGGTCAAGAAAGGTTTTTTCCTATGCCTTAATTAATCATTTCATCTGTACAATATCTGATCATCTTCGTAAAGTTAGGTTTTGAATTTCTTCTGTTTATGAAGTTTAACGTAATCCTATACCAGAAAAAGATGGACTTTTTCAATCATACCTACCTAAATTACAAATCTTTAACGTCTTTTTGTCAGATATCGGGCAGTGACAAGTGCATATTACAGAGGAGCAGTTGGTGCAATGTTAGTATATGACATGACAAAACGCCAGTCGTTTGACCATATGACCAGGTGGCTAGAAGAACTGAGGGGACATGCTGATAAAAACATAGTAATCATGTTAATTGGAAACAAATGTGATTTAGAAACTCTTAGAGCAGTTCCAGTTGAAGATGCTAAAGAGTTTGCAGAAAGAGAAAAACTATATTTCATGGAAACATCAGCACGTGAGTCCACAAACGTTGAAACTGCATTTCTAACAGCTTTGACAGAAATATATGGGATTGTAAGCAAGAAAACTCTAAGTGCTGATGGAGATTCTGATAAATCAGCATCTCTCAAAGGAACAGCGATACTTGTTGATCAGGATGCAAACTCTGGTGCAAAGGGTGGTGGTGGATGCTGTGGATAATTTTTTGTTAATATATTCTACAACCCAAATTGGCTTTTTAGATTTTTAACTACTTTTTCATATATTGTCATTCATTAATTAGGCCAATTTTCCCACTCAAGCTGAAAATTTTGTACAAAGAGAGTATAGAATTTTTCTAGGATGATCGATTTGTGTAACCACTCAGTGCTCCAACGATGTATGATGTTACCATTCTTTGCAATTGGTTATTATTAGTATTAACATTAATAACATTTTTATTATTTCTAACAGTCTTACTACAATATACAAAATTTTGATTCATTTAATGAAATAATTCTTTCAGTAGGAAAATGGAAAACCCCTTTATTGAATTTCTAATGCATGAGTTACAAGTTAGTAGAGCATTTGTTTGTTTGTATGTATGTGATGCCTTGATAGATCCAGTCAATTCTCTAAAAGCCCTTTTGTTTATTTAATATTATATGTTATTAAGACCATTTCTTCTTGATGGAATTTTCTAGTTGGATCATGTAACACAACAAGACAAGTTACTTGATGTTTGCATGATTAAATATTGCTGAAATGGGTGCTCGATTAAGCTTCTTCAATATGATTTAAATGCTCCTTTCTTTTTGCATTCATAAAACTGATATATCAAGGCAGAAAAACTCCAAATATATGATGAAAATAGTAACTAACAATCATTAACAGAAGACTTGGTCTTAATCCCATCAACCATCATTTGTCAATTGTCATTGCCGTCTAGCATCTGCTTAAAAAAGATAAATAGCAGATGTGGAGAGCGTATTTTATTCATTATAACTTAGAAAAGAGAGGTTTCATTTTATATAAATATAAGAATCTTTTTTCTTGTTTGAGCACATCATCTTCTTAAAAGTTCTTTCTTACCATGGCTGATTTCCATGGCTACTTCATCCTCTTTCTCATATGGCTGATCTCAACCATCTTCATCCGCTCATTCTTAAAATCTATTCGTGCTAAAAAACTTAATCTTCCACCAACCCTCTTTTCCCTTCCAATCATTGGACACCTCCATCTCCTTGCTCCAATCCCTCATCAAGCTTTTCACAAGATTTCTCTCAAATATGGGCCAGTTTTTCGCCTTTTTCTTGGCTCTATACCTTGTGTTGTTACTGGTTCACCAGAAGTGGCAAAAGAATTCCTTAAAACCTCTGAAAATGCGTATTTAGATCGACCCCAAAACTCGGCTGTGGCTTATTTAACTTATGGATCAAAAGATTTCTCCTTTGCTCCTTACGGATCATACTGGAAGTTCATGAAGAAGATAGTCATGTCACAGCTCCTAAATGGCACAACACTAGACTTGCTCCTTCCAGTTAGGCAAGATGAGATAAATCGTTTTATTAAATCGTTAGAAAGAAAGGCAAAAGCTGGGCATGCGGTGGATCTTGATGTGGAGCTCGTGAAGATGACAAACAATGTCATATCAAGAATGCTTATGACAGAAAGGTGTTCAGAGGAGGAGGATGAGGCTGGGGAAATGAAGAAATTGGTGACTGAAATCGCTGAGATTACTGGTAAATTCAATCTCTCGGACTACATTTGGATCTTTAAGAATCTAGACTTGCAGGGTTTTGGGAAACAACTGAAGGGGATTCATGGAAGATTCGATGCATTGATTGAGAGGATCATGAAAGAGCATGAAGAGGCAAGAAAACAGAAGACAGGAGTAGTGAAGGATTTGCTCAACATGTTGCTTGATGTTGCAGAAGACCAAAGTATGGAGATAAAGCTGACCAGAGAGAACATCAAAGCCTTCATTCTGGTAACATTATGATTTTATATTTCCCATGTATTTTGGTATTTGTAGATTAAAATATACTGACCTATATATATCTATATGTCGTCATATCAGGATATATTTGCTGCAGGAACAGACACTTCGGCAATTACAACAGAATGGGCTTTATCAGAACTTATAAACCATCCAAACATCATGAAGAAAGCAGTAGAAGAAATAGACAAAGTTGTGGGAAAAGACAGACTTTTACAAGAATCAGACATACCAAACCTTCCTTACCTTCAAGCAATCGTGAAGGAAACCCTACGACTCCATCCCACAGGCCCAATGATTCCAAGACAATCAACAGAAGATTGCACGATAGCAGGTTATCATATTCCAGCGAACACTACTATTTTTGTCAACGTGTGGGCCCTTGGTAGAGACCCAAACCATTGGGAAAACGCTCTTGAATTCAGGCCTGAACGATTTGAAGAGTGCCACTTGGATGTGAGAGGACAACACTTTCACATGCTGCCATTTGGAAGCGGGAGGAGGATGTGTCCTGGGACATCACTAGCGTTGCAGGTGATACATGCAACTCTTGGTTGTATGATTCAGTGCTTTGAGTGGAAGGCTGGAGAAGATGGGAAGCTTATTAGGGTGGATATGGAAGAAGGAGTTGGGATCACACTTCCTAGGGCTAACCCTTTGGTTTGTCTTCCAGTAGCCCGGCTAAATCCAATCCCATTGTCAATCTAACATGTCGAAAGTGGATGGAAGTGTATACACACTGGCTTTCACCCATTACTTTTGATTAATCACTGTACACGTCATTTATAGATGTCATCCAAGCTTTGCTAAGGTTATCATTTGGATCCACCATAGGATCCCAACATTATTCACTGCTGCATAATTATAGCATCAAAACCAGAAAATGATCATATATTGAATTGCAGTCACTTTCAGCAGAATTTTTTACACATTGATAATTCTAGTGAGCTAGCTATATGCATAGAAAAGGCTAGGATCAACTACGTCATGCAGACTACGCAATACATACATAGTATTTTAAACCGTTCAATTTAAAAATCATACCATTCATTAAGTGTGATGGGTGTGGGCAACGCGGAGAACACATTATCTGACGTGGCACGCGCCATAACGCGGAACACCGCCCCAGCTAGCTGTTATGGGGCGTTACGCCATTAGCCGTGACCATGGTAACGACTTGTAACGCGATTTTTTTGACCGTTGCAAATTTAATTCCGTTGAAAAACGGTAATATTACCGTTGATTTGTAAAAAAAAAATTACTACTTTAAAAAATTAAACTATATAACTATATATACCTCATTTTATTTATACTTCTATTTCTCTATATTTATCTCTATTTATCTACATCTCTATCTATTTCTTTATATCTATCTCTACTTCATTCAAAACAAAAAAACCACTATGGATCAAAATCCGAATACCCCTCCTATGAAGACAAACACATCCACTCCATTAGGTTTTGCGGGATATGAAGGATACATTAACCTTCTAAACTTCCAAAACTCACCATAAATTCCATATTCCGGCAATTTTTTCAATACCGCCTCACCTCCAATACAATTCCCTACCTCACCATTTATGCAACAAAATGCAAACATACAACAAAACCTTTTTTCACACATTCAGTTCCATGCGCCAAACCGTCACACAACCCACACCCATCCAGGAACCCGTTGTCGAGACGCAAGTCGGGGGTAGTCAGAAAGCATCGGGAAAAAAGGGAGACCAAAAAAGAAAGGGAAAAAGGTCGTTGTCGGGACGGACGAAACAGAAGCATCTCCAACATGGTGGACACCGGAGGAAGAACATGCGTTGGCGACGGCTTGGTGCGGTACTTCAAAACAACCAACTATGGGGAACGATATGAAGAGAGTTGCTTTTTGGGATGCCGTAATCGTCAAATTCCACACAATTTTGAACAAGGGTGACACGTATCGCAATAATGATATGCTTAGTGGCAAATGGACTCAAATTAGCCGGAAGTGCACCAAATTCAATTCCATATACAACAAACTTTCTTCGCAACGTCAAAGTGATGTCAATGATTTCGATGTGTTAAGAGCCGCGAGGGAGGAATATCACGTGCAAATGGGGCACATATTTAGGTATGAAAAAGTATGGGATTTAGTGAGGAAAGATCCAAAAGGGATGAAAATGCCAACATCATCGGAACAACAATCCAAAAGGTCTCGTGGTTCGGGTTCGGTTGACGTTTCCGACGGACACACGAACATCGACCTCAACGCGGACACCGATGAAATCCCGGACGAGTTTGACGACATCGAGGAAATCTCTCCACCACGACGACCTATGGGGCACGACAAAGCGAAGCGCGCTCAACGACATGCGGAGAAGAATGAAAGTCGGCTTCGAGAGCACGAGGAAATGAAAAAAAATTCGACGCCCACACGGAAATCGCAAATAAAAGATACGAATTGCAACGGGAGCATTTGGATTTCCTTCGTCAAGAAGCCCAAGAAGATCGCATATCGAAGGATTTGACAATTCTTACAACAAACGAAGAAAATTTACCACCGAGACGAGCTGAAGTGATACGGAAGATGAAGACATAGATAGAGAGAAAATACTTGGGCGAAGAATAGTTTGTCGTTGTTTTTTTTTTTTTTAAATTATTATGACTATCGTGTGTTTTTTTTCAATGGTTTTTTTTTTTTGGTTTGTAATGCTTTTTTTTAAAGTTTGTATGGTATTTTTAATTTTCTAGTTAATGAAGTTATGTTTTATTAATTTATATGTTTTTTTTATAAATATATGGCATATATTCAAAAAATAAAATGAATTAGAAATATATGAAGTAAATAAAAAAATAAAACAAATTAGAATAATAGAAATTAAAAACATCCAAAAAAAATAAAAAAAAGAAATAGAATATAGTATGTGTTATCCCATGTTATTTGGTGTTGCCCATTTCCACCCTTGGTGTTATAACACCAATTTGTGACTACGATGATGAAGTGGACAATTTGGGTGTGATAACATGTAATAACATGTTGCCCACACCTAGTCTAAAAGGTAAATGTCGTTGTAGTCTAAAATGAATTTTTGGAATCATCAATGTGGAGATGGTGAGGGTGAAAAATGGAGAAGTAATTACAAAATGCATATGGTGGTACCAAGGGAGATTGTGATGGTTAGTAACAGAGATGGCGAGGGTTGGTAACAAAGATGAGGAGGTGGTAAGCTTAAGGTTGTGGAGGTCTTGAAAACTCAAGAGAAGACAAAGTGGGAATGTGGCAATTATATATATATAATATATATATATATATTATACTATGAATTTAATATATATTGTATTGTAGTAATTATAATATGAATATATTCAATTTTATATTGCTATTCTATAAAATTTATAAATATATGTGGTAATTTAGTATATTCTAATGTGAATGTTAAATATGTGATTGTTCATATATTCTGTGATGAATATTATTATAAAGTTGTACATACAAAATTTTAATGTGAATATTAATGTGTGATTGCTCATATATTTGTTGATGAATAATGTCATATTGTTCTATATACAAAATTCATAGTAGAATAGTACATAAAGTAGTGTTCTCACGTTCTCACATTAAAAAGTGTTCTCATTTGAACTTAACCCTATATATATATATATATATATATATATATATATATATATATATATATATATATATATATACATATATATATATATATATATATATATATATATATATATATATATATATATATATATAGGTTTACGTTTTATAGAAAACAAAAAAACTCTAAAAAAACCCTAAAAATCATAAAAATACATAAAAAAAACTTAGATATCACAAAAAAAAAAAATTTGAATTTTTTTATAAAAGATCGCTGAAAAAAAAAATATAAAAAATCAATTTTTTTTTTGTAAAAATTTTTTATTTTCAAATTTTTTTTCACCAGTTTTGTATAAAAAGCTGCGATTTTTTCAAAAAAATTTTCAAAAAAAAGTCTTGTGATCTCTAAGTATTTTTTTATGTATTTTTATGGTTTTTAGGGTTTCTTTTAGAGTTTTTTGTTTTCCAAATAACACTTCCCTATATATATATATATATATATATATATATATATATATATATATATATATATATATATATGTGTGTGTGTGTGTGTGTGTGTGTGTGTGTGTGTGTGTGTGTGTGTGGAAAGACTAACGAGATGATCGATGAAGATAAAAGGGAGGTAGGGTTAGCGTGAAAAAGAGATGAATAAGGATTAATCCCTAAAATGTTGGATTTGAAATCAAATATATTAATTACATTTCTAAATTTACAGAAATTTAAATTTTATAGTTATCAATTTAATAAATATAATTACTATAAATCCATTTTAAAATGATTGGATAATATTTATCCATACATTCACACAATATTTGTAGGTTATATATGATCCTAACTCTCTCTCTCTCTCTCTCTCTCTATATATATATATATATATATATATATATATATATATATATATATATATATATATATATATATATATATATATATATATATATATATATATATAGTCAAGATCAAATAAGAAGGAAATTTTTGGTAGGAAGGAAGAAATTTTTTATATACATATTTTCTTAGGAAAAAAATGAAATGAATCATTAGATGATTCACAAGAAAAAAATCCGAAAAAAACACTTTTATGATTCATTTTTAGGTAAATCAAGAAAAAAAATTCATTTTTATGACAATTTTAGTGAATATCAACAAAATTATCGTAAAAATGAATCATCGAAATGTTTTTACGGGATTTTTTTGTGAATCATGTTATTATTGATTCATCTAATGATTCATTTATTTTGTTCGCGAAAAAATAAGCTGTAAAAAAATTCTTACCTTCCTACAAAAAAAAAATTCTTACCAGATATATATATATATATATATATATATATATATATATATATATATATATATATATAAGTTCAATTGTGAAAATAAAAAATGTTGAGAACGAGAGAATCATTCTGAGGCTCTTATTTATTTTTGCCGCAAAAGCCTACGTCCTATTATCAGAAATGGGAAGAGAATAGACATGTGTTTTTCAACAAAACATGTTTCCTTAAACTATGCTAATCATTACCTTAATATATACAAAAACATGGTTTTTTTTTTTTTTTTTTTTTTTTTTAAATTTTAAGAAACTATTTTTATCAAAAAACTATTTTAAATATACCAAAATTCATGATTTTTTATTCTCTACAAATAGATATCCATATTGATATAATTTTAAAATAAAATAATTTTTTTTTATATATTTTCAGCTATCATTATTTATAAGTGAATAAAAATGCATCAGATTTTTAATACATTACATTCGTTATTCACTTATGAATAAAAGTATGGTTAATTTTTTTTACAATTTAAGTATCATTCATATATGAATATAACATATAATAAAGTATCATTCATATATGAATATAGCATATAATAAAGATAATATATTCATATTTAAATATTAAACGATGCATTCACTTATGTATATTACATAGTATATTCACTTGTGAATATTAGATGATATATTTACTTATGAATATTAGATGATATTTTCATATGTGAACAGTGAATATTACATAGTATTACATAGTATATCACTTGTGAATATTATATGATATATTCACTTATGAATATTACACAGTATATTCACATATGAATATTACAAGGTGTTTTCACAAATATATATAATTTTTATATGTTATTTACATATGAATAACATACAGACTTGCATATTTGTTTTGTGTTTTAATAATCATATACTGATTCAGGTGAGAAAACATATTCATATGTGAATATAACGTGGTAATTTAGTTTATGTATTTCATCAAACAGTTGGAGTGCATACAAGTTAACTTTTTTAAAAATGCTAAAAACATGATACTTTGACTATTTAAATCTTACAAAATAGTAGATTAATAGAGAACTATATAAAAATTTTCAAAAAAAAAAAACGATTTGATCTTTTTCTAACTTTAATTTTGAAGTTTTATTTGATGATCGATGTTGAATGAATAATATGAAGTGGAGTTTTTGTTGATTATCGATGTTGTTGATCTAATGATGTTGTGAGTATAATAAATCGTCGATGTTGAAGATCTGATCGTATTCAAGTAGAATTGAAGCTTGGATTAAAAGAACCAAAAATGAATTTTTGTTGTCAATTGTTGAATAGTGTTGATAAATGTGTTATTGACAAAGATCGATGATTGTTTAACACTAGATGACGTTGATGATGGTTTAATTGAAGAAATATGGATGATTGTTGAAGGTTGGAGGAGAAATTTGGATGATGAACGATCGATTAGGAATGACTTTGAACTGTTATCTAATTCTCTACAGTTATGTATTTGAGATTGAAGGTTGTTATCATATTTACAAGTTAATTTGCCACCGTGTCTTTTTATGCTTAGATTAAATGATTGGCTGAGAATGATTACCTCATTCTCAACCTTTTTTTCTCAATTGAACTCTCCTATATATATATATATATATATATATATATATATATATATATATATATATATATATGAGTAGGATCAAATGAGAACGCCTAAAAAGTTGAGAATGTGAGAACAGATCTCATCCATCTATTATCTTAGATCTAAGGCTATAATTAAATAGAAATTTTGTTATTATTAAAATGTTTAAATTCAATTAATTTGAATTAAAAAATAAGAAAAGGGTATCATGGTAATTAATCATTCCCTTATTTTAAACAACTCCTAAAATCTCTCAATCTCTCTCTGTATAAACCTACGACTTCATCATTCACTCCCCCATTTTCGACTTCATCTTTCTCTCTATACCTAGGGCAAGCCTCCCTCATCTGTACATCAGTCTCAATGGATCCGTCTAAATCAGACCTTCCTTGTGGTTATTCTTGGCAGCGAATGAAGAACAACAGAGGGAAAGAAGGATGGTTCGGTGGTGGTAGATTGATCGCGAAGAGGAGGGGAAAAAAAGACCACCGATTCTCGGTTCGATTAAAGAAATGGAGAAGGATGGAAGCAACAGAAGGAGCAAAAATTAGTCTAATTAAACATGATCAGGCTATAGTGGGTTTGGTCGATCGGGAATCAACGAGACACACACACACACACACATATTCAATGTGTGCCGATCGTGGGGGTGAGCACGACAAATCCTGAGAGAAATTAGATGTAGTGGGTTATTAGACAGAATTAGAAGATGCGGGAAAGAATGGGTGTGACTGAAAGAGATATCGAGAAGGAGGAGAATGTAGCAGGGGTGGCGATACGGTGGTATTAGGGCAGGGAAAGGAGCCGACTGGGGACCTGGTTGTCAAAAATAGTTTGTGTTCCTACTGTTTCTTTACATACAAGTGAAATGCATTCAAGAAGTGAAGGAATCTACGGGAAATTGATGGGAATTCTCCCTGTTCGTGTTGCAATTGGTTTCCGATGACAAAGCTTCGACATTTGGTTGTTTGGTGATCGAGAAGGGCTGCACCGATTCAACAACAGGTAAGGGCTCTTCTTTTTTTTTTTTTTTTTTTTTAATTCTTGTGGGTGTTTGTTTGATTCCTTTTTTTATCTTCTGTTTTGACTGAAATTTGTGGAGTTTGATGTGGGTTTTTGGGTTTGCTTTTTAATAGAAATGATGAGCTTAATCAATAGATTTTGGTGTTGTTTTGTTGCTTGAAATGAATAGGAAGAAGATGAAGAATGCAATGTTTTTTTTAGTTTAATCGTTAAGGAGGTTTACTTCTTTAGTCTATAAGAGGCGTTTGGAATGTGATTTATTCATCTGTGCATATTTGTATTTTTGTTTGCTTTTTAATATAGATTTATTTCTTGTCGATGATTATAATCGTTCTTTATTAATTTTTGATTTAAAGTGTATGTGGTTAATGAGTTAAGCACTTTGTTGACAATAATACAAAAAATTTCTTTGATTTCTTTTAGATGGGTCGAGTAAATACGGATGACCTAAATGATTGTAATGACAAAGGATGAATGAACATCTTCAACAACTTGGAAGGAATAGAAATGTATTTTATTCAACAGGTAAGGGTTCCTTTTTTTTTCTTCTTGTTTGATTTGGCAGCGACAGTAAAGGGAGTGACGGGAAGGAAGCCTTCAATCCACCTTGGGCTACGATGAACTCAACAGTACCGATTCACTCTTGATGTTGCTCCAGTCGATAGACAATAAAAAACGGATCATGAAGGGGGTGCACGAATGGTTGTATTTATTTTTAAATAGCACGTGTATTCATTTATGAATAACATTTTAGTTATGTGTGAATGATTGTATTCATTTATTAATAGTAGTATTAATGTGAATGAGTGTATTTATTTATGATTAGATGTATTCATTATATGATAGAATGTGTATTAATTTATAAATAACAGTGTATTCATTTGTGAATTGCAATGTATTCATGTGTGAATGATTGTATTTATTTATGAATAGTAGTGTATTCATGTGAATAAGTGTATTTATTTATGATTAGAGGTATTCATTTTATGAAGAAATGATTATTTTTATACTATTTTTATTTTCAATTGATAAAAAATGCATTGAATTTTTTGGGATTGGATTTCTATTCATTTTTTTTTTGAAAAACAAAAACGTGAAATAGTAGAAAATAATAATTTTTTTAAGATTTTCTTTTCAGATTTAAAATAAAAAGAAATATTAATTTTTTTAGGTTATTTTTTTGAAACGGTCAGAAATTATTTTTGGGAAAAATCATAAAAAATATATTTATATATTTCATTAACTAAAAGGAAATATTAATTTTTTAGGTAATTAAAATCATTATCCCTAGATTTTAGGAAATCATTAATTAATATTTATATAAAGTTACTAATATACCCTTATAAAATGATTGGTCCAGAATTGTTCTCGCGTTCTCAACCTTTTAGGTGTTCTTATTTGATCATCTCCCTATATATATATATATATATATATATATATATATATATATATATATATATATATATATATATATATATATATATATATAGAGCTAGGTTCAAATGTTTTTGACAACTATTGTGTGACTGAATGCACCAATAGGAATTGAGGAAATAATAAATCATTAAATAAATAATTTAAGGGTATTATAGTAATCTTTGCATATTTAATTATGGTAATTCTTTAATTTCCTAAACCCTATTCTTCTCCCATCTTTATCTTCAAACGATCGGTTTCAAAAATCTTTACCCTCACCTCAACAGGCAACTTCACTGCCGCTCCTCTGCCAGCCAACCATCACCTTCTTCCTTCCTCTCCATCGTCGGCTTCATTTTTTAAATCACAGTTGTATGAACTTCTTTTAATTTATTGGATTGCTTCTTTTAATGGTTGGTGGTTTTCGTGTATATGGTAACCATCAGAGGTTCAGGTCATCCTGAGCCAAGCCGATCTTTCTTGGAATACAGGCTTGACGATTACTCGGGATTTCTCAAAAGAAGAGTTAGAAGCCATTACAAATGGGATAGGATTAGAACCTGTCTAAGTTCCACTACTTTATGTGCTGAACTGAACCAAACTTATCGCATGGCTCAGGATTTCTTCAATTCCCACCTTACTCCATTACAGGTTCTATGCTAACTCATATACTATTTCCTTTTCTTGATTAAAATAGTTTAAACATATACTTTCATCGATCTTCTTCAGTTTTATCGTTTAAATGATTTTTAAAAGAAGTTCATACAACTGTGATTTAAAAGAAATTTTGATTTCTATATTGCACACCAGGTGTTTGTAGAAATGCCTCAAAGAGTATTTCTTTTATTTTCTTCATTAAACCTTTTGATATGTTTTTTTGTTGTTTTATTAACTCCTTATTTGTTAATTACCTGAGTAACATCAATCTTTGCTGTTGGTATTTGATTTTTTTAATCAATTTAGGGTGAAGATTTGATTAAGGGTTTATAAGAGATTTTCACAAATTTGAGACATTTTAGAAATTGATCTAAACCCACACATATATGTATGTATTTCAATTTCAAGTTTTTCATCCATGTTGTTTCATTTTTTAAATCACAATTGTATGAACTTCTTTTAATTTATTGGATTACTGGAAAGAGAAAGGAATAAACAAATGTAGAGATACATTCTGAAAGATACATGGATTCATGTCATTGGTTTATATCAAGGTGAACTTATGATAATTCCACTTATGTTTATGTTGATTATAGGTATCCTATTAAATTACTTCTATTCCTGTTTAGAATATTTAAAACCATTCTGCAAGAATAGTTTATTCTGTAAGAATATTATTGTTGTATTCTGAAAGAATTTCAATTAATTATTTGTATGTTTAAGGTGCAGTTGCTAGGATGAAGCAGAAAAGATGAGGAAACTTATGAAAAAAAGATATATGATACTTCATTCTCAAAGAATGAAGAAAAACAACAATATTCTTTCAGAATTTCAAGATTCAACATCCAAAAACAGCAGTATTCTTTCAAAATTCAAGAATTCAAGAAGAAAACATGGCACACGATAGTATTCTAGCGGAATGTTGTTATTTTTTTTAAGAATGTTATTCATTTTTGTTTATATTTTTTTAGAATTTTTATAACTATATTAAAATGTATATGACTTTTAGTCTGTAAGAATATGTATGAATTTGTATTTAAGTTCGGATGTATAAGAATATATTAGAATGTTTGTTATTTGAACATCTTATTCATGAATTTTGTTTTTCTTTAGTAATATTATGTTAGAATAAAATGCCGAAATAGTATTATTCTAACAAAAAAAATATTCTGATAGAATAAAATTGGTAAAATTTGAAATTGAATTAATTAAAAAATTCAGATTTTTTTAAATTAGGATAATTAATCATCCCTAAAATTCCGAAAATTTCCTTTTATAAATGTAGTTAATTGTCCAAAATACCCTTTTGATAAAAATTGTGTGATTATATGATACATGCTACCCTATTGTAATATCATAGACCCTCAGATCATGATTGTTGATTCTATTCATCCGATGGTCTAGATCTGTGCATTCTGGCACACAATAGTTACTGGAAACAATATAACATAACCCTATATATATATATATATATATATATATATATATATATATATATATATATATATATATATATATATATATATATATAGAGAGAGAGAGAGAGAGAGTGAGAGACTTCACTTTATTACATGTAAAACCAGGAAAAAAAAATGATTAATACACTTTTTAACAGGTCAACATGGATTTTATGTCTCTTGAGTGCCAAAAAAATAATATTAGAGACTTTTTAAACCAAAAAGGAAGAGTTCGTTGGAGTAGAGTGACATTTACCCTTAATTAAATGACTAAGAGCAAGTCCTAGAATAATAGGTCTTAACAACAAATTCATGAGTGATTACACTCATTACTAAGGTGTTGTTTGTTTTTTCGAAATGAAAATTTATGAAGTCTGCGGACCACCTTTGCAATCCTTTGTCGCAGAAGAGGCGGAACAAACGGCTGCAGATTATAATAAGAAATATGTTTGTTTTTTAACATCTGCAGACTACTACAGTAAACTGAAATTTAAATAAACTAATTTTATAAACTGAAATAGTTCTCAACACCGATATTTTAATAATTCAAGTCTTAAAACATTGAAAGAATACTAAAAAGAATATGCAAAAAAACAAAAATATAAAACTTAAAAAAAATATAAAAGAAGCTAACAATTTTATTCTAGAAAAAAAACATAAAAAATAAAATAAAATAAATTAAGAAAATATTGCAAACGATGTCTACAAAGTTCGTAATAAATTTAATACGTTAAAAAAGATACAACTGAAACTGAAAATATTATTAACAACAACGGTAAAATAATTAAAAAAAATCAAAGTTTAAAAAAAAAAATTAAAAAAATTTATGGAAATTATAAAAAGAAATTATATCAAATTGGTAAATAAAAGTTAATAAAATCAAAGTTTAAAAAAATAAAAGTTTAAAAAAAAAAATAAGTTATACCAAAAGTCTAAAAAAAACACTTGGAAAAGATAAAAGCTGAAGAGGTTTGAAGAGGCAAGTCAAGTGATGTGTCACGCAGCACACGCACAAAGGTTTTGTAGTCTGAAGCCTTTTAAAAAACAAACCGTTGCGAAAGGGAAAGTGTTGCGCGTGTGCTGCGCCACGCAGCAGGAAGTGGTTTAAAGAGTTTTTTTTAAAAAAAAAAAAAAAAAAAACGCCTAAATAAAGGATAACTAGCGACACGGTGTTTTTATCATTAACCAAAGATCAACAACAACAAACGACATAAGATGTTCGATAAACTACGAAAATGCAAGTTGGAGAAGAATTATTCATGAGATGGTACAAGCTACTTCGTCTCTGCCTTGCGAGAATTAGTATGAAACAACTTAGACCTATCTGGGAGAACTTTCTTTTTATGTTTGATTGTTCATGGCGGTTTCAACTTGGCCTCATGATGTTAGAAAATAAGGGGACAAAATTACAATAAACTTAAACTTGGATAGATTCAAGGATCGTGTTTAACAAATACTTTCTGAAATCTGTAATTCGTCCATTTTGCATGGGGTATATTAATTCAGAAGTGGGACAATATGAATTACAGACCTAATTCAGATTGTGAAAAACATAATACATGTTAATGTGTTCTTAAGAGATAGATGAATTATGAAATAATTTCGAGTATATGAATGTTCAACCCTTATCTATAACTAGAGAAAAGTTCTTATACTTGAAGGAAAAGTGGTTAGAATAGGTTAAATGAAAAATAGCATAAAAACATGGTAGTTATTAGACACAACCGATACCTACATCATCATGATGTCATCGGTGGGTTTTTGGCGGGAAAATGCATGGCTGTAGTCTTACTTGATACAACTGGATACAACCGGTCAGCGGAACCACTACCAAGGGCTCTGCCCCTTAGACCCCGCCAATGGGTTGCAGCCCCTTGGAACCCTGCACCCACGGGCGTTGCCCCTAGACCCCCATATTCCCAAGGTCACATGTATCACACCAAGTGTGCACCCCGCACCTCCAAACTCGGTTAATAAATGGAGCTCGACCTATATCATTATTAATGATAATTACACCAAAATAAGTTGATAATACCAAACCACCAACACACGAGATGTAACTGAAACCGCTTGGAGCTCGTTATGGGTTATAGTGTCAATAACTATCATTTTAAGTCGTGTCTTTGCCCTATATATTCTTCTCTCCAATGATTTCTTGAAGATTAAGGTCCTTGAATTTTTTTTGTTCGCTCTACAAGTTAGTTGTAACCCTGATGTGCATTGATTAATATATAAGCTATAACACCCCAATTTTTATAAGATGCTTTTATGCTATGGTTAAAACATTTCATGCCATATAGTTATGTATTACAAAAATAAGGTCCAATAAAAATCATTGTTAAAGTTTTATGTCATGAATGTTTCATATCAACTCAACCATAGCAAGCAATTAAATATTTACAATAGATCAAGATAAGAGCCTACAAAAGCTCAAGTCCATCTAACTTCAAACACTTCAAATAATCTACTCACGTGCATTTACACCTTGGAACTTGCACCCGAGATACATGACATTAAACAAAATACAAAAGACGAAAATGAATCGTGAGCTATATGGGTTAATTTTTTACTTTCAAAATACATAAGACACAAAGATACATTCAAAAGCTTTAACATAACTATTTTCTTTATTTTTTAAAACTATCTCAAAAAATTAATTTTTTACTTTCAAAATCATATACTTATATGTATGCAATGCATGATCTAACTCTAGTGCTTTTCTTGCTACTACAACTTACTCTACTCATAAGTTATTTACCGATTCAAGATTTTTATACTTAGGACATGATTACATTTAGTGATACAAAATCCTAGAAAAAACGAGAAGAACATATCAACCCGTCTTGGCTCTTTAACAATAATACATCTAATTGTGAAAGGGAAGTACCACCTTGGTATAGTCTTACTGATCCCTCGAACAGGTCTTGAAGTGTGTCCCAAATATCTTTAGCAGATTTATACAACTTAATGTGCTCAAAGAGAGAAGGAGGAACACCAAACATCATTTCGGAAATTGCAATCTGATATGCAAGCAATTTCTCGATGTCATCAGCAGTAAGAGGTGCTTGGTGCTGTTCTTCTTGTCCCATGAGAGTTGCAGCGGCATCTCTCACAGTTTGTCGAACTCGAACATGTGGACCTTCTTTTACAGATCTCCAGATAGCTTCACCTTTTTCTTTACCACGTAAGAACCTTTCCACTCTGACTTTCCAGTGATCATACTCTTCAACAACTAGCAATGGGGGACGAGAAGGGCAACCCCCGCTATTTGCTATTTGTATTGAATACATTTGTTGAGAATTAAGAGCAACCATTGAAGTTGAGATATTAGAGCAGAAGTGGTATATAGAAGAACTTTTATCCTGAACACAGAATGATCAAAATACCAAGATAATTTTGAATCAACTGTAATTTGTTCTTATGGATTCAAAGGACAACCACTCAAGCTCTAATACCAATTGTGAGTACTAAAATCAATGCACGAGGACAAGGTTTGAAAACTGATCAAACCTTGAGTTAATCTCTAAGATAAATGTATGCTCTTAATTAGATGTTCCAGTCGAGTCTAGTAATACCAGTCAAGACATGAATGAAATATTCAACAAAATACTCAATATTAAATGAAGTAAAACTAGGAGTATAATCAATGTAAAGACATTTAAAAAACAAGAAGAATGTTGTGAAAGATCTTGACTTGAGAGAAAAGTGAAAAAGAATTAATGAGAACATTTTCTATCTTTGGAGTAACAACCGTGTAGTTCTTGTCATTCAAAATACTCCTTAAATAGGCTAAGGAGGTACATTGTACATACTCTAGAAACATTCATAGGACTGGTTAATAATCAACTACTGAAAACTGATTATCTAAAAGATACAATAAGATAAGTCTTATGAAAAGTTACATCATGAATAAGACAAGAAACAATAAATGTTCAAACAGACAATTCTGATCTCGGATCTTTACGGCATCTAGGATTAATCTCCATCTCGGACTCTATCTTTATTTCGAACATCTTCAATCTCGGAAATTGCTGATTTCGGATCTTCATATTTGTGATTGTTAAAGGTTCATTTTTCACATTCAACAATATATATATATATATATATATATATATATATATATATATATATATATATATATATATATATATATATATATATATATATATATATATATAGAGAGAGAGAGAGAGAGAGAGAGAGAGAGAGAAATGTATTTTTATATATAAATGTGTATTTTTTACATTTATTATTTTTATATATATTTAAAGATATAAATACATATTCAATACATTTTTAAATATACAAAAATAGCTTTTAAACGTACAAGTATATTTTGAAGTGGTAAGTTTTCGACTCTTGTTGGTCCTCTCATTTTTTAAGATGTGTTTTAGGTAGTGTTTGTTTTTTGTCTGCAGATCTGCGTGACCTCTTCTGTCTGCGCCGCGCAGACCACGCGCAGACATTAGCCTTTGCAGACTGTTTGTTTTTTTGAAGACCGCAGACCTAAAAATGTCTGCGCGCCCTCTTCTTGGCGCAGATGTAGACCAGAGTCTTCTAACATCTTCAGACATCTTCTAGCCTAAAAAAACATATATATCTTCATTTTTTTCAAGTTTTTTTTAATTTATATTTTTTCCAACTTTATTAATGATAAACAATTTGAAAAAAAAAATTACAAAACTTAAAAAAAAACGTTCGACGATACAAACATTATATTTTTGACAGATTTATAAATAAAAATTTATTATAATAATAGTCGTTGAAGTTGTTTATATAAATATGAAAAAAAATCATAATATATTCTTATATTTTTTTTGCCAAATTTTGTAAAACATTATTTAATGCAATATTGTCAATTTCTCGAGAAAATATTTATGGTACGTTTTTAATGGATTTAATTGAAAAAATCAAAGTTTTTATGCATCCATTTATGTATCAAATTTTTTGATCACTAATTATAATGTTTAGTTATAACTTTGCAACAAAAGTTGTTGGTTTTTATCAAATATATACGTTAATTTATATCATTTTTATTTTTATTTTTTTATATAATAATACATAAAAGTTGGTCTAGATTCGTTGATTATTTATAACAAAGTCATAAAAATATTAAAAAATCACTTTGAAGTTTAAAAAAATCAGTTTATTTAGATTTCAGTTTATTTTAGTAGCCTGCAGATGTTAAAAAAACAAACAATCTTCTTTTTTCAGACTGCAGACGTTTGGTCTACCTCTTCTACTGAAGAGGTCTACAGATGTGGTCCGCAGACTGCAGACATTTTATCTCGGAAAAAACAAACAACACCTTAGTCTTCCCGTGTTTACACGTTATTGATTGAAGTTCAATAAGTTATAAACATAAATTGATCCAATTTAGGGGTAATATTGTCAGCAAAATTCTCATGGTGAGCCACATGTCATGGGTGAGCGGCTATGCAAAATTCTCATGTTGGTCCTTTTTTTTTTTTTTTGTCATTTATCATATGTTCATTCAATTTACCAAATTTTATTTTGTGATTATTTTGATTTTTTTTTCACATGTCATTTTATGAGTTTTTTTTTTTAATTTTATTAAATTAAACATAATATTTTAATGTATAAATTGCAATAAATATAATAATAAACGGATATCAATTATATTAATGAACTTACTTTTTAATTTTAAAATTCTTAAAATTAAAACTCATTAGTTTCTTTTATTTATTTAAATTATTTGTTTAAATTTAAAAGACAAAAACATTTTCATTTTAATAATTCATTATTTTTCTTATTTTCTTATAAATTCAAAGTTCTTAAGTATTTTGATATTAATATTTAGAGTTTTTTTTTAAATTAATCTATGTAATACATGTGTTTTACATACAATTTATAACAAAACACTGACAAATGTTATTTAGGGAAATCCTGTAAAAAAACAAACACACATAATAGCTTTTATACCGATAAAAAAATATAACGAATAATATGGTCATGTTTTATTTATTTGTTTAAAAATCCAATCCAAGTAACATAACCAATATATTTTAAAATAAATTAATAAAATAATGACATCTCTAACAATCATGCAATCATTCCATATTTTTCAAATGAATTTTCAAAGACCATGCTGATCTCAATTATTATTGTTGGTCCTTTGATTACGCGAGAAAATATTCATTTTGTATTGCTAAAAACTATTATTAAACAACGAAACCTAAAAAGAATCATGCAACAACGAAATATGTAATATATATCATGCCTTAATGATGGACCATAAAATATGAAAGAAATATTATTTTGATAAGAGATCTCCAACAACAAAATATATATATATATATATATATATATATATATATATATATATATATATATATATATATATATATATATATATATATATATATATATATATATATATATATATATATATATATATATATATATATATATATATATATGGGTTAATACCTTAAAAACCATTATTTATACATATCCGTTTTGATTTAACCCTAATATTTTTATTTGTTACTTATTTGCCATTAATTGTGTTGATTGGTTATGAAAAGTCAATGGTAGCCGGTGTCGTCGGTTTAACAGGTTACCCTAACCTTTTAGATACCCAAAATCCACTTTTTCCCCAAAACCTCTCCTTCACTCTTGCAAAAGGCGTTCTTCCTCACACATCACGTCTTCTTCTTTTCCATGGCTTCGTCTTCAACAACTTCTATCAGCAAACCGATTTATCGCACTAAGTGTGATTGTGGTGATCAACTGCAATACTCAGTTTCAAGAACTGATAAAAACCCAGGAAGAAAGTTCAAGGCATGCCCTAACTATAAGGTAAAATTGAGGGATTTTGTTTTATTTTGTTATCTTTCAAAAGTTAGTAAATGAAGCTTTTGTTGGCAGGGTACCAAAAAAGGGTGTAAATATTTCAAGTGGCTTGACACGGAAGAGATGGAGTTTTATGCTAATGAAAGGGAGCCCTATAACGAAATTGTTGCTAGTGGTGTTCTGCAGGTGATCAAGTTGTTGAAGTTTGTGTTGGTGATGTTGGTGGTTATTGGAGTAATTTTGTTAATTGGCATTGTATTTTAAGAACCAGTTGGTTAGGGCAGTTGTAATTTTTTTGTATTTGGTAGGGTTAAGGTTGTTGTAGGTTTGTTATTTTGGTTAGGGCAGGTGATCAATGTAGTTATGGTAATGTTTGATGGAGAAGTGTATTGACAGTAATCCAATCTTATTTATGTCCCTGTGAATTGGTAATTGCATTATAGTGATTTATTACAATGTAGTTATGGTAATGTACTAAATCCTGTGTAAGCAAGTGAAATGTTGTAGAACTTGGTAAAACTTGGTAATAACTGAATGTACTAAAACAAGGAAGTAAAGGACATTAACTGGAATGACAATTAACATATGATTGTAAGCAAGTGAAATGACAAGCAAAGTGAAATGACATTAACTTCAAATACTTGCATTCATAATAACATAAAAGGGGGTATTACAATCAGTACCAAACAACCAATTGCCCAACAATCTTTTAATGGCCATTAACTACCAATGTTCAAAAAGGCCTAATTGAATACTACTAGATGTTGATATACAATTGGATGGTTGTTACCAAAAGCTGATGAAATGTTAACAAAAAGGGCAAGCAAAATACATAGTGCCCATGATACCCCCTCCTAAATAGTCCTACTCCAAATTAACTGGTTTCTTAATACTAGAACTCCTTCCATCCTTATCATAAACTGCTTTCTTCAGCTTGATCTTCACAATTCTCTCAAAAATCTTCCTTTTCCTAGGCCTCCCAACAACTTGTGTATCTTCAATGAAGTCGATATTCCCATCATCTTCACCAACCCAAGCATTAGCATCTAAACCTTGTATAGCAACTTCTTGCACTGGTGGCACAATCTCATTAACATCTACACCCTGTAAGACATGATGTAGTTAAATACCCTATGTTAATCACATATTAGTTTTAAGAAATTTAAAGTAAAGGTTGGCATACCATTTCCAAGTTTTCTTCAAGCAAGTTATCTTCAATCTCATTAACATCCTCTTCTAAGTCTGCTTCCAAGTGATCTTCAATCTCATTAACATCTACACCCTGTAAGACATGATCTAGTTAATTACCTTATGTAAATCACATATTAGTTTTAAGAAATTTAAAGTAAAGGTTGGCATACCATTTCCAAGTTTTCTTCAAGCAAGTTATCTTCAATCTCATTAACATCCTCTTCTAAGTCTGCTTCCAAGTGATCTTCAATCTCATTAGCATCTACACCTTGTAAGACATGATCTAGTTAATTACCTTATGTAAATCACATATTAGTTTTAAGAAATTTAAAGTAAAGGGTGGCATACCATTTCCATAGCCTGTTCAATCTCATGAGGTTCATAACCACATTTTTGCAACAACAATACATCAATTTCATTAGAAATAGCATCTGCATCATTCACAATTTTTGTTGCAGTTTCCTGTACAGTTTCCTGTACAGTTCCATTTTCTTCTTGCACAGTTGCATCATTTGCAGTTTCAACCCCACCTTGGCCATCCTGGTTTGAGGATCCTTCTCCAGCCTTCTTTGTCTTCTTCTTTCTTTTCACTACAAGCTTAACTGCCTTTTGTTTTGAAGTTCCCTCTCCATCCTTGTTTGTTATACCATTTCCACCCCTCCTTGGCCTTCCTGGTTTTCTAGGTGGCACATACTCCTTCATCACTCGCTCATTCTTACAAGATTTCAAGTTATGTCCGAATTGTAAACATTTGCTACACCTATCAGTCCTACAAACTCTAGCTCTAACAGTTGGGAACTTTGAATCATTGACCTCAGACACATGCCTTCTTCTCTTGGTTTTTGGCCTACCAGGCATTCTCATTGTCAATGGAGGTAATGGCTTTATATAGTCAGTGGGTGCCCATAGGTTGCTTCCATTCACTGGTGATATATGCAGCCATAAATTTCTCTTTTTGGAACCAAATGCTTAGAAAATCAGTTGGATTCATGTGAGTGTAGTTTATTGCTGCTTGACCATGCACACATGGTATTCCAGATATCTCCCATAGTCTACATGTGCAATAGTGTTGTTCCAAATCCACTTTGTAAGCTGTATACCCATACCTTGTCTCAAATACAGACCCCCCAGTTGCTATAACTTTCCAGTTCCTATAAATACAAATTAAAAATAACAATTTCATGTTAACTATACAACACAATTTAATGGTAAGTAGTAACAAGTTTATGTAAGAATTTACCTCATCTCTTTTCCAAACTCCTTCATTTTCTCTATGATAGCTGGACACAATTAAGTTCTCCAAGCAGAAGCTTTATCAGCCAAATAATAAAACCTAGCCATGACATAGATTCTGATTTCCTCTAACATTGTGATAAGTGGTTTTTTCCTAATATTTATGATCATGGAGTTAAAGGACTCAGAAACCCCATTTTCCACTGCCTCACATGCATACCCTTGTCCAAAAAATTCCCTACACCATGATTGTGGATTGTTAGACATCAACCAATCATATCCATTTGAAGTGATTTTCTTAATTTTTTCCATGTTAGACACAAAATCCCCTTCATGTGAACTAGTTGCAGCAGCCCAGAACAAGTTTTTCAACTCTAAACCTGTATGCCTCTTCCTGAAGTTGGCATAAATGTGTCGTGCACACTGCCTATGTTCAACATGTGGAAGGATAGCTTTCACAGATTCTAGAAGTCCCTGAAATAAGTAAATTCAACATTAATATGGGTTAGACAATATAAATGAATACATAAAAAAATTTGTAGTATTTATGTTTACCTTGTGTTGATCTGAAATAACAACTAGACCCCTTCCATCCTCAACACCCAAGTCATCAACCAACAGCTGTAAAAACCAAGTCCAATTTTGTTTGTTCTCTACATTTACTACAGCCCATGCAATTGGATACACGTGGTTGTTAGCATCTCTTCCAATAGCAGTCACCCTTTGATTTGTCCCTTTAGGAAACATCCATCTAAGCTAATCACACGTCTGCACCCTGTATTCCATCCATCTTTCAATGCCTTAAAACATACATAAAAACGTTCAAAATAATTCACCCCATCTGGATTTACCGACACTCCTACTTTGCATGTACTTCCAGGGTTAGATCTAAGGATTTCGTTGGCATAATCCCATATCTTAGCATAATGTTCCTCCAGTTTACCTTCTATCATCTCCCTTGCCCTTACCCTTTCTCTATGACATTGCCCCTTTGACACTTTCACTGAATATTTTGTAAGGACATCCTCCATCATCTCAGGCAGTGTCATTTTGGGCTTCCTAATTATGTCCTTAATGTAGTGTTTTGCTAACCAATTACAACTAACCAAATGTCCAAAATTATAATTCCTTGCACAAAGATGTGTTTCAACCATAGATTTTATCTGAAAAGTACGTTCATTATACTTCCACGAAGCATGGATCCTAAAAGGACATGGTTTTTTTGCATTTTTTTCCCACACCTAACAATTACCCTGCTTTTATCACTTTTCATGAACCAAAGTTGGTATCCATTAGCTACATCATAGTTAGTGAGTGCAAACCTCGACTGAGCAAGAGACTCATATAACTCACCAACTGTAGGCTTCATTTGGTTCCACTTGACGGTAGGATCGTGCACCCTGAACTCAACACCCACTTCCAAGCCATTTTCATCTTCAAGGTGTTCATGCTCAAGCTCTTCCTGGTGAATGTCTTCAACGTCAGCTTCATCGTCCCCTTCAAACTGATTATTCTTTAACATTTTATCATCACATAAAATGTTAAGAAAAGGGTCGTCACACAAGTTAGATGTAGGATTGAAGTTATCTGGTTCAACATCCAACAATCCTAAGTCAAGACGATCATCATCAGACTCTTCTTCATCACGTACGTATCTCAACTTTGTCCTCTTTGTCGCCTTTGATTCTTTACTTTTCATTCTCTATGATGATTCTGCCATCGAACCCTTGAAAACCTTCAGAAACCCTCTTTCAAAACCCTCTTGCAAAACCCTCTTTTGACGATGATGGTATCTGATAAGGGATACCCCTTTGTTAGTCAGACATGAGGGAAAAGGTGGTGGCTACTATGCACGTTCCCAAGAATTAGTAATCGAGTGAAAAGATGCAACCGGCAAGGACTTGATTACCAGTTATTAACCGGGTAAGGTGTAATAAATGGAACGTCATCTCATTAACGGTGGCAAATAAGTAACAAATAAAAATATTTAGGGTTAAATCGAAACGGATATGTATAAATAATGGTTTTTAAGGTATTAACCCTATATATATATATATATATATATATATATATATATATATATATATATATATATATATATATATATATATATATATATATATATATATATATATAGGGTTAGGTTCATGTGAGACGACCTAATTTTGTAAGACCGTGAGAGGCATTTATTTATTTATTATTTTTTTTAATTTTTTTTTAGTTAATTCAAGTTCCGAAAATAATATTTAAAAAAAGAATTTTTGGATTTTTCCATTTATTTTGCATTTTAAAAATATTTTTTAGAATATGTACAGTGTAATATTCTATTAGAATATTTCACGTATTTTTCAAAAAAAATGGAATTTTTTTTTGAAATTTTTTTTAGTTAATTCAAGTTCCGAGAATAATATTTAAAAAAAGAATTTTTTAGATTTTTCCATTTATTTTGCATTTTAAAATTATTTTTTAGAATATGTCAGTGTAATATTTATTAGAATATTTCACGTATTTAAAAAAAACAGAATTTATTTTTTATTTTTTTAAGTTAATTCAAGTTCCGAAAATAATATTTCAAAAAAGAATTTTTGGATTTTTCCATTTATTTTGCATTTTAAAATTATTTTTAGATTTGGTCTCACGGTCTCACAAAATTAGAATGGTCTCAAATGAACCTGAATATATATATATATATATATATATATATATATATATATATATATATATATATATATATATATATATATATATATAGAGAGAGAGAGAGAGAGAGAGAGAGAGAGAGAAAAAGAGAGAGAGAGAGAGAAAGAGAGAGAGAGAGAGAGAGAGAGTTAGGTTCAAATATTTCTACTATCTATTGTGTGCATGTAAGATTGATTCTGGCCAATCATTTTTGTTATTTTAAGAAAATAATTAATGCATATTAAATACTAAAGATTTAATTAATACTCATATATATATATATATATATATATATATATATATATATATATATATATATATATATATATATATATAGCATTTTAGATATTTTTTTGAAATTTAAGAGGTACCAAACCTACTACATCATGTACAATCAACTTATGCTTACCATTCAATACACATATTACATTTGTATATTTAGTAGGTTGTAAATCTTAAATACGGGTGACATACGTTTCTGTGGTTTTCTTCACACCATAGGATTTTCCGGAAAGGTAATGATAAAAAATTGAAAAATACATTGTTAAAAAATAAAAGTAAATGCTATAATAAACAAATAAATAGATAAACATTTGCGTTAAATTTATAAATTTAAATTGTTTCAGTACTACAAAAAACAACCTAAAATAGATTGAAAAAAAAATGGATTGGATTTACAACCCAACAAACCGATCAAAGTTATGAAACACGTTAATATGTTACGGTTATTAGGGTTAACATTATAAATGAGTGATTAATTGCAATTTACAAAGAAGTGACACATAAATGGATTTTTCAATGTTTGAGGATTGTAAAAACGAAAAACTTATCAATATTGTAACTTGGTTATACTTAAAGGTTTTTATGGTTTGATCTGATAGCCGCAATAAACCTATTCACCGAAATAAATTAATCACCGTCCGGACACTATTTGTTGTCGCCGCTTTGCGCACGCACACGTCTAGTATATATATACTAGGCGAATGCCCGCGTGTTGCGCATAAACACCTATATAGTTGAAATCGTTACAAATATATGTTTTTTATAATATAACAATAACATTGTTGTTAATTTGATATAATAATTCGTATACTAAATTGATATAATATATTGATTATTTTGAATTATATGATAATATATACATCTATTATAACTATATAATCTCAACCGTTTGAATGACTTCTACCAGCGAGTTAGTCATGAATAAAATTAAATATAATATATGGCTTAATGTTATTTATAGCTTTTGTTATTGTTAATTAATTTTTTAAAATTTATTCTCTTAACATCTTTTTTTATTGTTAATTAATTTTTTAAAATTTATTTTCTTAACGTTTTAATTTCTATCATTATAATTAATTTCTATCACTTTTAACTATTTACAAAATATTATTTGGGTTGTTTAAGTTAAACTAAAATTTATATTTAAGTATTTAATTAAATATTTTATACAAATTGTTCAAAAGTTATAGCTTTAAAACGATAATGATTTACATCCAACAATATATTAAAACTAATAAATTAAGTATAATATGTAAAAAGTGAAAAAACATAACTTTATTAGTAGAAGTAATGATATTCTTTTAATATTGAAATTTAGTTTATATATGATTATACTTTAGGTTTGATATTTATTTAATCTTATTAACCAACTTATAATCATTATTAGAAAGAAATTGAAAAGTCATGGGAGTTTCAAATAAATGTGGTGAAAGAAAAAATGTTTCCTTTATAATATAGTATGATATGATATATATATATATATATATATATATATATATATATATATATATATATATATATATATATATGTTTAGGTTCTATGGAAGACAAAAAAAACCCTAAAAAAATGCATAAAAAATACTTAGAAACCACAAAACTTTTTTTGAATTTTTTTTAAAAAAAAATCGCAGCTTTTACTTTAAATTCAATGAAAAAAATTGAGGGTAGGAAAAACCAAAAAAATTAAATATGATAACCAATATAGAAAAATTATAGCAAAAGAAGCAAATGACAGACGTAGAAAATGCAAAGGTGAAACACCCGGGTTTTACCCCGGACCGTTTTTGTTTTTTTGTTTTTTTGTTTTTTTTTTGTGTTTTTTATGAAAAAATGTAAAGTTTTGACTTCAATGACCAAAAGTGTCAAAATGACTAAAGAATTAAAAGGGTAGGAATTAGCAAGTTTTTAGAAAAGGGTTCAAAGTTGTCAAACCATTAAAGTTTTGTGGCCAAACTCCGCATGAGCCGTGTGCGCCTGATTTGAATGTCATTTTTGTTTATAGATTAATAGACGTTGTTGTTGACTGTTTTAGTTGACTTTGGTGAGGGTAAGAAAAACCAAAAAAAAAATAAATATGATGATCAATATAGAAAAATTATAGCAAAAGAAGAAAATGAAAGACGTAGAAAGTGCAAGGGTGAAAAACTCGGGCTTTGCCCCGGACCGTTTTTTTTGTGCTTTTTATGAAAAAATATAATAGTTTTGACTGCAAGGACCAAAAGTGTCAAATGGGCTAAAAAATTAAAGGGGTAGGAATTAACAAGTTTTTAGAAAAAGGACCAAAGTTGTCAAACGGTTAAAGTTTTGTGGCTAATTTTTGTTTATAGATTAATAGACGTTGTTGTTGACTTTGATGAAGGTATGAAAAACCAAAAAAATTAAATATGATGACCAATAATGAAAAATTATAGCAAAAGAAGAAAATGAAAGACGTAGAAAGTGCAAGGGTGAAAAACCCGGACTTTGCCCCCAAACTGTTTTTTTTAATGAAAAAATATAAAAGTTTTGACTACAAGGACCAAAAGTATCAAAATGCTAAAGAATTAAAGGGGTAGCAATTAACAAGTTTTTAGAAAATAGACCAAACTTGTCAAACCGTTAAAGTTTTGTGATCCAAATTTAAATATTAAAAGGTTTCTAAAAATATAAAAATTTTAATTGCAATGACCAAAAGTGTCGAAATGACTAAAGAATGAGGACCAAAATTGACAAAAACCATCCAAATGTTCCACATTAAGGTCCTTATATGGAATGTCAGTATTACTAACTTTATATATATATATATATATATATATATATATATATATATATATATATATATATATAGTAGATTAAAAATTTTATATAGATAAAAAATAATAAATATAAAAAAAAAACCAAGATATTGACGATTGTAAGTAATTATGAATTAATTTGTTAAACAAAATAACATAATAATGTTATTAGGATATGATTTTATATTTTCAAATTTGAATTAAATTTGATTTGTTACAAAAAATAATAATAATAAAAATCATAGAATAATACCACTTGTCAAAAAGACATTTTGAAAAAGTGACATGTGACATTTATAGGTTTTATTTATTAGAAGATATATATATATATATATATATATATATATATATATATATATATATATATATATATATATATATATATATATATATATATATATATATAGACACACACACACTAACCGTTTACCCGCATCAAGTGACGAGTGTGGATAGTTTTTTCAGAAATTAGTTCTTAGATTACTACATGTAGCAAATGGTGTTGGAGGTCTTCATAAATGGAAGGATGTGGATATGGTTAGGTAAGTTTAATAATTATTAATTTATATATATAATATTACGGAAATTACGACTATTTAATTTAATTTGTTTTGCAGGTTCTATTCGTAATAAACGTTATTGGTGCCCATTGGTTTATGGCGGTGCTACATTTAGATACCTGGAAAGTAGATACTTATGATTTAGCATGACCTATGGATTACTTCTCAAAGTACTTAATTGGTGGAGAATTCACAAGTTTTGGAGATAGTATTATCTCAAAGTTAGATGTCATTGAGTACTAGAACGATCCCCGATGGACACAAATACAAAGCAAAGTATCATTTGCAATTCCCTTAAGTTAATTACTGTTGTTGTATGTTTACTATATGTTTATGGTTTGTTGAATGTATTATCTTTGAGTTTTAGTTATTATTCTACTAGTAATGATGCACTAATATAATCATAATATTACCTATCATCTTTAAAATAAACACACCATTTCAAAGTACACAAATTAATGTCCTCTCAAACAAAACATAATTAATTATAAAAACAACATCAATCATTCAAATCAAACGTTGAACAATAGTCTTCTCTCCGCGTCCCACTCGTCTAGTGCGTCTCTTGTGTCTCGTGCGTCTCTAGCATCTCCTGAGTCTCTTGTGTCCCTTTCCCTTTCCCTTTTGTGTTACTACTTGATGCCACACTATTTTTTCTAGCCTTTTTTTGATTCATTGGGACCAATGCCGGAAAAGTCGCTGCATTATGTGTTGTACTATCACATCTACTACACCTTCTTACTATAGGTTCCTCACCTTGTGACGAGATATGATTTCTGTTTCTTGGTCTACCAGCTTGACGTGTATCCATTGTTAGGGGTTTAACAACCATCATCTCAGCAGGAATCTCCCAATCATACAGTTCTGGAAGTGGGTAAACCGGCTCCTCATACGTACTTCGGTACATTTCCATTTTGTAAGCATCTATAGCCAGATGTCCGAAGTTAGTTTTTTTCAAGTGCTTTAAGACCATTATGACATGACCACAAGGCAACCCAGTTCCTTCCTAATATTTGCATGTACAAGTCTCTTGCCTCAGATCAACTATGTCACCATGTTTGAAATAATGCACTTGATATATTGCATATGAAACACCAGAAACGGACCATCCTGTCGTACGCTCTTCATTTTTACTAACTACTTTTTCAGCCTACTCGGTTAGCACTGTTAAACGTTTCCCTATAAAGAATATATATAATTAACCTATTATTCGAGATAATTAAAGTCCAAATTAAATTCATACCTCCATCGATGCAACGCTTGTTACACCATTCCTGTGAAAGACGACAGAAGAACTCAAGAAATGGTATTATAGGCATCTTCCTTGCATCTACAAATAAAGCATTCATGGACTCTGCACTGTTCGAGGTCGTGTAATCGTACCGTTTCGACGGGAATATGCTCTAGTCCATTTAGCACGTGGAATTTCTCTTAGATACGCCGCTACTTGTGGCCTAGTAGAACCAAATCTAGACCACAATTCTTCAGAAACATTTCTTTTGTAAGCTTTCACAAGCCTCCAAAACAACACTTTTGTTTTATCATTTTTCCCAAACCTGTGTACTACGTTTCCTAGTAGATGAAAAGCACACACGCCATGATAAGTATGAGGGAAAACATTTTTAATACTAACTCGAATTGCATCGGCCCTATCAGTTACAAAAGTCAATTCTTGACAATCACCAACACATTCATACAACTTTTTAAGAAACCATGTCCAAGTAAGACCACTCTCTTTTCAAGAAACCATGTCCAAGTACCCATGATTTTTTTATTAGCATGCTTATGATTAGGGTGTATCTGTAATGACGAACATGTATGCACGCTGTTGAAAGTCCTGATTTCAAATTCATCAGTGGGATCAATGCGTTTTGCATATAAACGCCAACTACAGTTCTCAATTTCACAATATACCTCATAACGATTTTTGTTAGAGTGTTTGGTCTTAAACTAAAATTTTTCTTTGGTTGCTTTAAGACTCAAAGCAAATATTAGTTGTTGTTTGTTATCATACGTTTGACGAACAAACATATCATCATTTGGACCTAAACTGTGAAATGGTCTGGGTTCAACAATAGGATCAGGACAATCAGGTATGGGAGGCATACCGTAAAATATGTCTAAAGCTTTTTTCCCGTGTGTGAACTCATCTTCTGACCAGCCTTTATTTGACTCTTCACCGTCTGACAAAGTTTTGTCAGCTAGTCTTCCAAACTCATATAAATTTTCTTCTTCCATTTTATTCACTGCCACGGTTTCTTCTTGTGGACACTCTTCAACATTATCAGATACAATGTTTTCAACATTGTATGGTACAATCTTGTCAACCGCTTCTGTATTTTCGACCTATCCCTTAAACACCTCCAAATACAAATGCACAGTCTCCTTCGTTTCAGAAATTACATTTCTAAGTTGATGAATATCTGCTTCGTATACAATATTCATAACATACCCATGAACCGGGTGTTGAAATGACAATGATATATTCATAGGCGGGTCTAGTATATATCCCGGGGTAGCCCGGGATACCCCTAAAAAAAATTTAATAGTGTAATTTTTTCCAGAACTTTTTTTTTCATAATGTGTATTATGCGATTATTTTTGTTGGGGATACCCCTTTACTTGTCGGGGATACCCCTTTACTTTGATCCTGGATCCGCTACCGGATATATTACTATTGAACACATTAGTCTTACTTTTGACTAAATCAAACAATATTCGGCGATCAAAATTTGGCGGAAGCAGTATACCTAAGTTGTTAAACTTAAGTCTAACGTAGGTGTTAACCCCATTACTTATCTGCAAAAAACCCCCAATACATAAAATAACAAAACTCATAATTCTTTTGAAAAAAATCAGTAACACTAAACAAATTTGAATGCAAATAGAGATAAAAAAATGAAAACACAACTTATATCAAAAAACCGTCACAAATATGTTGCAACCACTTACTCCGTGCAGACATTAAACTCTCCGGGGAGCTCCCCGTCGCTTGCTCTACGTAGGGAATTAAGCCTTGCCAACCAACTCACTCTGTGGAGGGGTTAATGTCTCCGCAGAGGCCCCCCGCAGAACAATTTTTTAAACAATAAAAAAGACAACTTTTCAGAATCCGCAGACATGACATCACTCCACAGAGGTCCGCAGAGGGTCCTCTGCGGAATGCATGTCTATAGTCGGAAAAGTTATTTTTTATGACTAAAATTTGAAATTGACCCCCATTTTTTTGTCTATTGGTGGTATTTTCCCTTAATAAAATGATCATTACTACTTTATCTTAAATTCACTGTACAAATGTTAAATTTTGTAGTACGAATGTTGGATTTTGCAGTACAATTGTCAGATTTTATAGTTCGGATGTTACTTTTATAGTACAGATGATGGAGTTTTGATGTTTTTGAAAAACTTATTTATCATATAGGTATACTTTTAAACATATTTACTATAGGGTTATTTAATATTTTATTTTATTTCTTAAAATATGTGATGCTCTTTTCTTTTTCCTTCTTTCATACGTGCATAGACCACAAAGTAAAACTTTATATGCACTCTAAACCTTCACTATAATTAATTCTTTATTTATTTAATATAATAATTTTTTTAGCTTTTCATTGCTTTTAATGTTTATTAATTGTTTTTTACAAACATCATTATATCTAACAAATCTTTTTATAAAAACCAAGAAACAACATTTAAAATTAAAACCAACAGCTTTTTAAATTTAAACCAACAAGCATCATCTTAAACTAGAAAAAAAAATCATAAGTAATATATTTTAAGTACAAACCCAACAATCGTTTGTTACAAAAGACAAAAGAAAACAAGAAACATTCCAAATAACTTTGATCCGATAACCACTATTTGCAAAAAAGAATTAATAAGATATAAAAAATAAGATATAAAGTTATACGAATGAACCAAAAAAATATTAAATGTCTTAATTTACCTTGGTTTAGAGGGACATTTTTTTCAATTGTGATCACTTTGCTTACAAATTCCACAATGGTTTGCTTTTCTTCCTTCTTTAATGTTCATTCCATTTCGAGGTCTTGTTGAGCGGGGACAACCTTTTTTTTATTCTGTAAGAGCTCTAATTTTGGAAGCAATTCTTTAAACAATGATTGTGGCCAATACGCTTCATGAGGGAGTGGGGAAAATTCAGAAGCCTATCAACTCTCATTGCAATCATTATCGTTCCCTTGTATTTACCATACAAATGTGTGCCATAAATGCTAATCATCGGCCGACAATGTACAAACGCCTTAATAGAAGGGGAAAAATCCCAAAAAACACTTCTAAATTCCATGGGTTCTTCATTGGTTGAGCTCGGAACTAACCACTCGACTATAGTCTCCGGATTGAACTTTTGAAATGCACATAGAAATTTGGGTAAAGTAGAATAAGATTCTTCCCAATTGCCAAACAGTTGTTCAATCGCCTTCTATTTTCCGGTCCAAACCTTTTTGTATGAAGGAATATAACCTAATTTATCGACTATTTCGGCTCTCACAGCAGGAATACTAATTGAAGGTTGCTCTTTAATAAGATGTTTGGTTTCTTGGGCTATCAAGCTTCTATCTAGATTTGGATGGTATTAAGAAATATTATCATGTAAACAAGTATGTGGATCGCTATACTTTGTAATTTCAAAATATCCACTTCGTTTTCGTTTGATTGCACGAACTTGCCATTTGCAACCGGGTTGTAAATGTAAATTGCATCTTATGGTCCATAGAGTTGGACGTGTCTCAACAACCTCAAATTGTTTATGTGTCCTAATACTATAAAGCTTGATAGTTCTAATAAGTTCTTCTTTATCCGTGAAAGAATCTTTTCCCAACACTTGTGTAAAATCGTTCTTTCTCGCTAATTGTGACACAATCTAATTGCTATTAGTAGTCATATTTGTTTCCTATATAGTAGTAAAAGTTGAAGGAACTTCAAAAGATTCTTCATCATCTTCTTCTCCAATTTCATCTTCTTCTCCAATTTCATCTTCTTCTAACACATCATTTGCACCAACTTCATTATCAATTGCTATTGCATTGCTTGCAACAACAACTTGAGAGATTGAGTGGAAATCCTCATTCTAAACATTGTCTAATATGACATCCATCTACAATGAAATACATAAAATCGAAAAAAAAAATAGAATTCGAGAAGTGTGATTGAACATATTGAAATCAGAAATCAAACAACATCCTATAAAAAAAACCCTGTGATTAAACATACTTAATCAATTACAATCTAAAAATTGAATTTCACAAAATCGAATCAAACAGAAATCGATATAGAAATCAAAAATTGAATTTCAAACGAATCTAAACTAAAAATTGAAGCAATTGCAGCCTAACAAACACGTGATTGAAGCAATTACAACCTAAAAATCGAATTTCAAATGAATCTAAACTAACAATCGAAGCAATTACAGCCTAACAAACATGTGATTGAAGCAATTACTACCTAAGAATCGAAGTTATAATTTGAAACATACTTGGAATGATATTGTCGGCGAAGTCACTGATTATTGGTCGACGCTAGGGTCGCCACCGGAGTCGTCGGCAGTGGTTTGTCGAAGATGATGTTCTTGCAGCCGAAGTCGCTGAAATCGATTGTGATTATCCGAGTTGTACAGTAGTTGACGCTGGAAGAAGAAGAAGGGTAAGAATCGGTTCAGTAACAAAGTAAATTAGGGCACAGTTGTTTTTTTTAATTAAATTGCTACATAACCTTTATATGGTAAATAAGTTTAAAAGTATACCTAATGGGTAAATAAGTTTTTTAAGAACACCTATATGGTCAAAAACTCATGGATGATGTATTTCATGGTATGGGTGACATAAAAAATAGACAAAATTGCTAGAATAGTCCCTGTGGTATGTCAAAACTAGCAACTTTGGTCCAAAATGAGTTTGGCTTGCAAGGATGATCCAATTGTTTCCTTTTGTTGTGATTTTCATCCAATTTCCTATGAACTTTTCTATAATGACGGATTTGCCCCTTATTATTTTGTTTTCCATTTTTCTTTTATTACAACAATTAAAGAACAATTAAAAATAAAACAAAAATAAAATCTCTCTCTCTCTCTCTCTCTAATAAACCAATACAATCAACACATATCCTTATTCTTCCCCTCTGCATTCATTCCCAGCCAAGAACACAAGAGCATTCTTGTTCTTTTCATGTATACCTACAAATGAGAAATACAACCACTCCTTGTTATTGCTTCATCTTCTTTCCATAGCAATTTCAAGCAAGCAAAACACAAACCTAAACCTAATGATTTACACCCCATCGATTCTGTCAAGAAAAACAAACATACACCCATTGATTTCCTATAAAAGATTAATCTCACTCATCCATTCCATTTATCCATTTTTGTCAAGAATCAATCAACAAACACTCATCTTAACCTAAATATATTAACTAAACCCCATGGATTCTGTAACATCCCGAAATACCAAGAGTAGAGTTGAAGGGCTAAATGAGTAAATTGGGAAAGAGCGACTCGGCGAGTCCATGGGTGGACTCGGCGAGTAGAGTCGCGATTTGGTCGCGTGTTAAGTAGCCGACTCGGCGAGTCAGTAAGATGGACTCGGCGAGTAGGCGCTGAGTGGAGAAAACCCTAATTCTCAGGGTTGAGCCCTATATAAAGAACATAACATCCATTCCCCCAACCTCTTTACTCATCCTCAAGTCCAGAAACCCTAAACTTCTTATGTGAGTGGATCTAGTTGCATTTGGAAGCTTGGAGAAGCATTTGTTGAGGAAATCTTGAAGGGTAGGAGGCTTGGAGCAAGGGGCTTTGCTTGGATTCGAATTCCATTGCAGTTGGGGTGTTCTTTAGAGGTAATATCTTGTCCTTGGGCTGTTATTCTTATGGATTATTCATTATGGGGTTTGTGGGGAGCTTATCTTGGTATGATTTGGAGTTTGGAAGTTAGATCTGAGGTTGCTACCTCAGATCTGGAGTGGTGACGGTCCAAATGTGCATAAAGTCCTTGTGTTGAGTGTTGGGTGAAGCTATCATGTCCCAAACCCTAGCCCTAATGTGCAAAATGCATAGATCTCTTTGGATTCACGTAAAGTTTGCCACTTTACGTGATGGATGGGTTGTAGGAGGCTAGATCTATGTTTTGGATCAATTGCATGGCCTGGAGTGCTTCTGTATGGATTCACACCGGTGGTACTCGGCGAGTCACATGGGTGGACTCGACGAGTCGCTTGAAGATAGGATGGAACTCGACGAGTTGGAAGAACAACTCGGCGAGTTGGATAAAGATGGCCTGGAACTCGGCGAGTTGTATGAACAACTCGGCAAGTAGGTTGAAGATAGCCTTAGACTCGGCGAGTCTGTTCTTGGACTCGGCGAGTCTTGTCGAAGAGTCCCAATATTTTCTGGTCGAGTCGAGAATCGGTGAGTCAAGGGATGACTCTGTGAGTTGTGTGCGAGTGGACTCAGAGTTGTTGGACTCGGCGAGTCTCGGGGTGACTCAACGAGTTAGGTCACAGATTGAGGGAAGTCCTGAGCTTGGGGACTCGACGAGTCATCGGGTTGACTCGGCGAGTAGAGTCAGTCAGGGGTTGACTTTAACCTTGTCCAAGGGTTGACCAATTGTCTTCCAGGGATATTTTGGTAATTAAGGGTATTTATTGAGTTGAGTGTTTTGGTGTTCAGTGGAGGAGTTCGTGTCGGAGTTTGGAGCAGCGGGATCTTATCCTTTCACTCGGCAGTTTCGAGGTGAGTTATCCTCACTATATCAACAGGGTCTAAGGCACCAAGGCCGGCCCTTATCGGATTGTGATTCGGGTAGTTGTTGTTATGTTACTACTTTGATACGTTTGCATCCTGAGAGCTAGGATGGTATATGTTAGAGACCTGATTGAGATCGGCATCTTGAGAGATAGGGAGATGCTATGCTAGTGACCTGTTAGGTCGGTATCCTGTTTAGGATGAGGATATGTTATGTGATTTGTTTGATCTGCTTGTTGACTGCGAATTGTTATATGATTGTATATATATGTGCACATGGTTGTTTGGACTGGAGTTGGGTTGAGGCGGGTCCTGCTTTGTGCTGTAGGCCAAGATACCCAGGGCAGACCGATTGTTCCGAAGGCCCAGCGAGCGGTCCGGATAGGTTGTAGGCCCCAAGAGGGCGGACTAGACGTGCCGAGGCTCGGAGAGTGGACCAGGCCGACTGAAGGCCCGGTGCGGGCGGACCAGTCATACTGTAGACTCAGAGAGTGGACCAGGTGGATTGAAGGCCCGGTGCGGGCGAACCAATCACACTGCAGACTCGATGTATGTGGTTAGATTCGGAGAGTGGACCAGGTGGACTGTAGGCCGGTGCGGCGGACCAGTCACACAGTAGACCCGAAGTGCATGGCTGTTCTGTGATCAGATATGTTATGGCATGTTATGCGTGGATAGTATAAGTGGTTGGTATTTTGGGGATATCTCACTAAGCTTTCGGGCTTATAGTTGTGGTTTTATGTTTTTCAGGTCCTTCAGGAGACCGTGGCAAGGCGAAGGCGTGATCGTACCGCTCCTCATGATTTTGTAGTAATGTGATTCTGGGAATATGCTAAATGTTTTGTATTGAAAACCTTTTTGGAATGATTTAATGGAATTGAGTTGTTTTGAAAAATTTAAAATTGATTGTATTTTTCGGTCGTTACAAGTTGGTATCAGAGCCTTGGTTTGAGTGAATTGGAGAAACACTCGTGTGACTCCAGTCTCAAATCGAGGAGAGTTTTCAAAAGAGAATTTAAAATGGTTTTCAAATGAGTAAAAGAGGACGCGGAGGTACGATCAGCCGGAGCCAGTAAGTAACCCCAAAATACCATGCATCTTATTTGTTTTTGAGCTTTGATAGAACAACATGCTAGTGATAGGCTAGGGATTTTCAGGATTTCATGATAATGTTGCCTGATTTGTGATGCATATAGCCTAGGGTTTCCTTATGAGAGATTTCCAGTGTTCCTCTAGTGGTGAGGGTTGAGAGTTGTTATGCATGTTTCTCTAGGGTGTTGTGGTAGTACTTCATACAAATATGGGTAGGTGTGGAAGGTAGTATGGGCCTGTACTACTGAAAGTACAAGACCCATACGCGTATCAGGGAAACCATGATCTCTAGGGTTGGGTTGAGAGAGTTGGATCACAGGTTAGTGGGAAGAGTCTGAGATTTTGTGTGGTGTTTTTCAGTATGGAGATTCCGCGGCATGATAAGAGTGGATCCGGATCAAGATCGGGAGCAGGAGAGGGAGTTCCGGGCGGGTCAGTACTGCCCGAGGTTATCGGTCAGATGAGCATGTGCGAGTTGGATGCGAGGATTCGCGAGATCCTGCGTGATGAGATTGCTGAGTTGCTCCGGGTTGAGTTGCCGGAGCTGTTTGGGTCGATCAAGACCGCCATGGTTGAGTATTTTGATGAGCGTTATGCAGCTCTCACAGAGACGGCTGCCGCGGCGGCTACAGCAGCTGTAGCAGCGGCAGGGGGAGGAGCTGGTCGGGGCTTTCAGTATCGGGACTTCAACAATACGAAGCCTCCCACCTTTGATGGAGTTCAGGACCCGATTGTTGCTATAAGGTGGTTATCAGACGTAGAGGGGTGTTTCTTCACGTGTTCATGCGCTGCTGATCAGAGGGTGAGGTGTGCTATGAACCTGTTGAGGCTCGGGGCGAAGGATTGGTGGAGATTGACCACGGGGTCATATTCAGATGCGCAGAGGGCTGCGGTTTCATGGGATCAGTTCAGGGAGATGTTCAGCACTCGTTATGTTCCGCAAGTTGAGAGGGAGAGATTGGCTCAAGAGTTCCTTGAGCTGAAGCAGGGTTCGGAGTCGGTGACGGAGATCACCAGGATGTTCACTGAGAGGGCGATGTTTTGCCCAGAGTTCGCTTCGGAGCAGGCTCAGATGTCTCGATATCTGAGCATGCTTAAGAGGGATATCAGACAGTTTGTGTCTACCCAGAGGTGCGAGACCTTGTTGGAGTTGCAGGAGGCCGCTAGGCGGCGTGAGTTAGAGATTGAGTTGCAGTTGCGTGAGCTGAGGCAGGCTCCGGTGTAGTCGCAACCGGCGCCGAAATGGTCCAAGACCGTTGATGTTAGAGTGGGGGATCTGAGCAGCCATGCTTGTGGGAAGTGTGGGAAGGGTCACACCGGAGTTTGTAGGTCCGGTGGTGCATGCCGCAAGTGCGGAAAGGAGGGGCACTATGCGAGGGATTGTCGGCAGTCAGCATCGGTTCGGGATTTGAGGATTTGTTATCATTGTCATCAGGTTGGACATTTGAGGGTCAACTGTCCACAACTTGCTGCAGGACCGGTGCAGGCTCCATCACTGGCCACTTTGAGGATCACGGGTGGAGGTCAGAGTGGAGTGGAGCCCCCAAGGGCTCAGGGTCGTGCTTATTAGCTTGCGACAGAGGAGGTCAAAGCAGTGCCGGATGCAGCTGCGGGTATGTTTCTTTATTGATATCTTGTTATCTTGTGATTATTTGTGGCGTACTGTTTATGTGCTGGTATCTTTGTGTGGTTTCGATGCGGTATTCGTCGTTTTGAGGGTTGTGGTTTGGTTATGGGTTATTGTATTGGGAATTTCGTTGGTTATCATTCATGAGGGTTATTATTGGAAACCCGGCATTGGTTTGAAGGCCGGGTAGCATCTGCTTTCTGAGGAGTGGTTAAATGCAGATTGAATTTCTTTCGAGCGGGTTAATCAGTGTTGATGTGGGATCTTGTTAAGGTTGTTTATGCCTGTGTAAATCAGTCCACGTGTAAGTGTTGGTTTTGTGCAGAGCTGTTCTGGGAAGTCGGTGATGGCGACAGGTGGTTGTTAATCAGTGCTACAAGTAAGAGAGAATTGAAAAATTCTCTGGGAGATCGATGAGTATTTGAGGGTGCTTAGCTATTGGGATTCAGCAGTGTTCCGTCAGTCCAGAGTGTAGGCTGGTAGGAGCAAGTGTCGGGCATATGGGGCGGAATACAGACCTAGGGCATTCGATTGTGGAGGGCCTGGGAGTGGGCCAAGATCGAGCATGTGCGATTGAGACAGAGTTTGGAACCCTTAAAGGGCTAGAACAGTATGCATGGGAGGATTTCCGGGAGAGATAGCTCGGAATGATGAATGCTAGTTGAGCGGTCCGGATAGACTGAAGGCAGGTAGGCGTACCAGTCAGGCTGAAGGCTCGGAGAACGGTCCAGCCTAACTGAAGGCACTGAGAGCGGTCCAGATTGGCTGAAGGTTCTGAGAGTGGTCCAGATTGGCTGAAGGCCTGGTGAGGCGGTCCAGTCATGCTGAAGACTCTGCAGGTATTTCTAGTCCGGTTGAGGAGATAGATTGAGTATGTTGCGATGTGTTAGCATAAGGAGGTCTGGCCCCGGGTATTGATCTTGATTAGTGGAGATGGTGCATGGACTCGGGAGTCCATGCAAGCGGATTCAGAGCATGTGTGTTGCATGGATAGCGATTATGCTATAAAGGGGTAGTGCAGCGTTGGGTGAGCACCGTGGCACTTGTTGTGGTGACAAGGCAGCCAAGTGGATTTCCTTGGTAAGGAATGAGAGAGGAGTGTAACTCCGAGAGGGAGTGCAAGTTCACGGAAGTGAAAACGGCAGAGCAGAGTTATGATTAGAGTATTTCGAGTATGGTTATTGAGCAGCGTGCTTGCGGCAGTGGAACAAAAGCACATCCGGTTTGGGATGTCGGCTGAGGTCGTGAAGGGAATTCCGCAGGTGTAGAGCCAAAAGGCTCGGAAGGGATGTAAGGAGAGAGTCTTGGGCTCTCAGTGTGATTCTGATCAGGGAATTAGGTAGGTATTAGTGGTTCATCCTGGGGGATGTTTGAGGATACCATCAGTGTATCGGGTTTTCCCAACCTGAGGGTGCTAGAGCTAGTTCAGCTTGTGTGTGTGATTGCAAGAGGAGAACTCGTGGGAGTTGCTCTGAGATTGACGAATGGGTCTTTTCGTCAGCATGGAATGGATAGAGTGGGATTCGGATCGGGGATCCGATGGTTCATGGTTTTCTAGCTCATATGGGTCGAGTGATGGTTGTGATTTGGTGCAGTGATGCATCTTGGGTAATTCTCGATTGTTGAGTGTGATCATCAGAGGGTACAGTTGGTGCCTGGTTTGAGACGGTGGTCAGGACACCGCAAAGAAAGAGGAAATGAGTTCGAGTTTCGATGGTTGTGTTTTGAGGAACCTGGTCGGGTTAATGCCAGGTGGTGCGTGGCGGGGGTATTTCTGAAATTTAGTTGTAGCAGGCTTCGAGGACGAAGCCTAATTTAAGTGGGGGAGAATTGTAACATCCCAAAATACCGCAAATTGGGAAAGAGCGACTCGGCGAGTCCATGGGTGGACTCGGCGAGTAGAGTCGCGATTTGGTCGCGTGTTAAGTAGCCGACTTGGCGAGTCAGTAAGATGGACTCGACGAGTAGGCGCTGAGTGGAGAAAACCCTAATTCTCGGGGTTGAGCCCTATATAAAGAACATAACATCCATTCCCCCAGCCTCTTTACTCATCCTTAAGTCCAGAAACCCTAAACTTCGTATGTGAGTGGATCTAGTTGCATTTGGGAGCTTGGAGAAGCATTTGTTGAGGAAATCTTGAAGGGTAGGAGGCTTGGAGCAAGGGGCTTTGCTTGGATTCGAATTCCATTGCAGTTGGGGCGTTCTTTGGAGGTAATATCTCGTCCTTGGGTTGTTATTCTTATGGATTCTTCATTATGGGGTTTGTGGGGAGGTTATCTTGGTATGATTTGGAGTTTGGAAGTTAGATCTGAGGTTGCTACCTCAGATCTGGAGTGGTGACGGTCCAAATGTGCATAAAGTCCTTGTGTTGAGTGTTGGGTGAAGCTATCATGTCCCAAACCCTAGCCCTAATGTGCAAAATGCATAGATCTCTTTGGATTCACGTAAAGTTTACCACTTTACGTGATTGATGGGTTGTAGGAGGCTAGATCTATGTTTTGGATCAATTGCATGGCCTGGAGTGCTTCTGTATGGATTCAAACCGGTGGTACTCGGCGAGTCACATGGGTGGACTCGACGAGTCGCTTGAAGATAGGATGGAACTCGACGAGTTGGAAGAACAACTCGGCGAGTTGGATGAAGATGGCATGGAACTCGGCGAGTTGTATGAACAACTCGGCGAGTAGGTTGAAGATAGCCTTAGACTCGGCGAGTCTGTTCTTGGACTCGGCGAGTCTTGTCGAAGAGTCCCAATATTTTCTGGTCGAGTCGAGAATCGGTGAGTCAAGGGATGACTCGGTGAGTTGTGTGCGAGTGGACTCAGAGTTGTTGGACTCGGCGAGTTAGGTCGCAGATTGAGGGAAGTCCTGAGCTTGGGGACTCGACGAGTCATCGGGTTGACTCGGTGAGTAGAGTCAGTCAGGGGTTGACTTTGACCTTGTCCAAGGGTTGACCAATTGTCTTCCAGGGGTATTTTGGTAATTAAGGGTATTTATTGAGTTGAGTGTTTTGGTGTTCAGTGGAGGAGTTCGTGTCGGAGTTTGGAGCAGCGGGATCTTATCCTTTCAGCCGACAGTTTCGAGGTGAGTTATCCTCACTATATCAACAGGGTCTAAGGCACCAAGGCCGGCCCTTATCGGATTGTGATCCGGGTAGTTGTTGTTATGTTACTGCTTTGATACGTTTACATCCTAAGAGCTAGGATGGTATATGTTAGAGACCTGATTGAGATCGACATCTTGAGAGATAGGGAGATGCTATGCTAGTAACCTGTTAGGTCGGTATCCTGTTTAGGATGATGATATGTTATGTGATCTGTTTGATTTGCGTGTTGACTGCGAATTGCTATATGATTGTATATATATGTGCACATGGTTGTTTGGACTGGAGTTGGGTTGAGGCGGGTCCTGCTTTGTGCTGTAGGCCAAGATACCCAGGGCGAACCGGTTGTTCTGAAGGCCCAGCAAGCGGTCCGGATAGGTTGTAGGCCCCAAGAGGGCGGACCAGACGTGCCGAGGCTCGGAGAGTGGACCAGGCCGACTGAAGGCCTGGTGCGGGCGGACCAGTCATACTGTAGACTCAGAGAGTGGACCAGGTGGATTGAAGGCCCGGTGCGAGCGAACCAATCACACTGCAGACTCGATGTATGTGGTTAGATTCGGAGAGTGGACCAGGTGGACTGTAGGCCGGTGCGGCGGACCAGTCACACAGTAGACCCGAAGTGCATGGCTGTTCTGTGATCAGATATGTTGTGGCATGTTATGCGTGGATGGTATAAGTGGTTGGTATTTTGGGGATATCTCACTAAGCTTTCGGGCTTACAGTTGTGGTTTTATGTTTTTCAGGTCCTTCAGGAGACCGTGGCAAGGCGAAGGCGTGATCGTACCGCTCCTCATGATTTTGTAGTAATGTGATTCTGGGAATATGCTAAATGTTTTGTATTGAAAACCTTTTTGTAATGATTTAATGGAATCGAGTTGTTTTGAAAAATTTAAAATTGATTGTATTTTTCGGTCGTTACAGATTTACAGTCAAAGTAAAAAGAAGAGAGATGAAAGGAAACTTGTGATTGTCGAGCAAATAATAACGCCGAACACCCCCATGGCACCTTCCCTTCTTCCCGTCGAGCTCCACTGCCAAACACACCACCTGCGCTGATGTTGTTGCTCTCCTGGCTCAACCGGTTCTCCCTTCCGCATCACACCTTGTTATTAGAACATGAAGAAAGAAGCTTCACTGCCTTCCCTTTCCTTCTCTTCGGCCCCATCGATTTTCAAAAACAAAGCTTTCGCAGGAAATCGACCCTCACTACTGCCCTATCCATCCCGTTCCTTCACCGATTCCATAGTTGACGACCACGTTATACCCATCGACGATCTCCTTCGTCTCTATCAATCGACCCAGGAGCACCAGAATTAGCCGCCTGCGAGCGTTCTTCCCTTCCCCCCGCGAATTGCCATCCACCATCGAACCACACCCCTCAATCGAAATGTTACTTAAGATTTCTTACGATTCTTCATTTTCTCCGATCCCGGCATGCGCCAGAGGCGCTTCATCTTCTTCATGATCGGTCATCAATCGGAGGCTAATGTTTGATTTCATTCATGTTTCCTTCGTGTCTATTGTGGTTCATTCACGTTCATATCACCCGATCAAACATCGAACACGGGCACAAAAAGCCCTTTCCATTTTATCCATCTAGATTGATTCAAGAATCTAAATAAAATTTCTGCATTATTATCTTTTGATAATTCGGGTTTTTAGGTTATTTTCCATTGTAATGTATTTGGGTAATGTTCTAGGTGATGACGAGAGAGAGAGAGAGAGAGAGAGAGAGAAAGAGAGAGATAGAGATAGAGAGAGAGAGAGAGAAAGAAAGAGAAAGAAAGATTTTCTTTTTTCTTTTTTTTTTTTGATTTTTGTAATAAAAAAATTAAAAAGGGAAAATACCAAGGGCAAATCCGTCATTATAAAAAGTTTTAAAATTTTTGGACTAAAATCACAACAAAACGAAACTATTGGACCATCCTTGTGAACCAAACCCATTTTGGACCAAAGTTGCTAGTTTTGACATACCACAAGGACCATTCTTGCAATTTTGTCTAAAAATACGTGTTCCTTATAAAAAAAAGACAAAATTGCATAAATGGTCCCTGTGGTATGCAATTTTTTGGGGTTTTAGTCCAAACCATGACTTTTTTGGATTGGTGGTCAGTTTGAGCTAGTTTCATTGCGTTTTTGATCACTCTGGATAGAGAAATGACTGTAATACCCTTGGGTTATTTATTTTTCATTTATTTTCATTTATTTCATTTTTCTTAAAATCTAAATACTTATTTATTTATTTAACTAATTAAAAAAATAAAAGAATCTCTCTCTCTCTCTCTCTCTCTCTCCCCATAGTCTTTTCTTCCTAAAGATCCGGTGATATCTTCGTCCAACCACCATTGTTCAATAGTCTTGAAGATTTCGAACTTCTCCTTCACTTTAGTACGACCTGGATCTTCAATAGTAAAATCTTTTTGTTCTTCAGATCTTTTTGTTCTTCCCCATCGTGAAAGCTAGAATCAATTTGTCACCGACGTCGACGTCTTTCAAATTGAGCAAAACAGAAACTGGATCGTATACACACATGATATTCTTATTAGGGTTACGATTTGTAGTGGTGAAATTGAACTTCGAGGTAAGTTTATCCGACAAAAGTGAGGTTCAATTAATAGAAATTGAGAAGGGAGGCTGCCTGAGATGCAGCACCAGTGAAGTGATTGTTTGAAATTTCTAGCCTAAGATGCAACACCATCGAAGTGCACATCACCATCGTCTTCACTTCCATTTGAATGCCTACATTCTCCAATATCACAGTTACTGATATTATCTCCCAGATTTCCATTCTCCCTAACAAACCAATTAGGATTCCATCTTATTTAGGTTTACCGATTTTCAAACATGATTCAAACTATCAGATGGGATTTGGTTTTTTTTAGTTTGGGTAAGAGTTTCAAACGATTTCAATTTTTTAGAAGCTTTTAGAATTGTTTTTTTCTTTTCTGTAGGGGTAATCAGAAGCTGATCATGTCCATGGTTGAAGGGTTTCACCAGAGGGCGTCATTAGTGAAAGGCAGACTTCATTTATGATGGTGGTGGTGGCTACGATGTGCAGGTAACGGAGGGTGTTGAATATGGTGGGTTGGTGGCTGGTCGGAGGTGATGAATAGTGATGGTTGTCCGAAGATATCACCGAATCTTTGGAAGAACTACAAGAAAGGTTAGCATTACCGACGACGCCTTTAGCGGTGACACGAGGCAATAGCGGGCGACATGTAATTGACGCATTACATGTCGTCGCTATTGCCTGGTGTCGCCGCTAATGCTTTGTTACGGCGATCCACGTCATATTAACCCCATCCGTCCGATTTCTTTTCAATCTAACAGCTATAGAGGAAAGCGAAAAGACGCGCTGACTTTTCCCTCCACTGGTCGTCGCTATTGCCCTAGTGTCGCCGCTATTGCGCATTCGTCGCCGCTATTGCTTGTAGCCGCTAATGCGCGTCGCATATATCCCATTCCAGTTAACCTTTCTGCGATTTCTTTTCTGCAATATTCTTACTTCTCTCGTTTTTCTCTCCTTTCTTTCTTCAATCTCACTTATTTCTTCCAACCTGGTGGACTAGGAAGTGCTTGTTGGGACCGGTGCTAGCCCCTCCTTCCCCCAAGACCGCCACAGCCCCAAAACCGGTGACCTTTTAGCTACATTCTGAAATTGACCCTAATCAAGGTCGAATTTCTCCTCTTTTTTATGATTTTTCTGTTTTGGTGTTAATTTAGATGATAAATTGTGAGTAATTTTCAATTTTGTTGAGTGATGATGTTTGTATTTTGAGATATGAAGTGGTTGTGCATTTTGTTGGATTGTGTGTTTTGGTGTTAATTTATGCATTTTGTGTATGTTTTGTAATTTATGTTTAGATTACATTGGCTTAAAAATGAAATTTGGCATGAATATATACATTTGTTGGATTGTAATTTATGTTTATACCACATTGCCTTCAAATGAAATTTAGATGTATAAATTTGTATGAAATTGGAATATGCAAATTGGATGTATACATTTGGCTTAATTAGATTATTAATAGCAACTTACTTCTAGTAATGTATTGTATATGGTTTCAAAGTGCTTAATTTTGTTAGTGACTTAACGTTTGACTTTAATTGGATGAAATTGGCTTAATTGTAATTTATGTATACATTTGGCTTAATTGTATGAAATTGGATGAAATTGGAATATGCAAATTGGATGTATAATTTATCTTTAGAATCAAATATTAAATTAATTAGAAAATAAAATTAATAACAAAAAAGAAAATATTTGTATAAAATCAAATTAATAAGAAAAAGAAAATATTAAATTAATAACAAAAAAGAAAATATTAAATTAATTAGAAAATAAAATTAATTTACCTTTAGAATCAAATTAAGTTACCTTTATAAAATCAAATTAAATCAATTATAAAACCAACTTAATAGCAACATACTTTTAGTGACTTAATGTTGGTCATTACAACTTTAGCTTTAATTAGATTATTAATAGCAACGTACTTCTAGTAATTTTAATTTAATTATAGAATAAAATTAAATTAATTTAAAAAAAACATTAAAAAAATAATAAATTAATTGTAAAATAAACTTAAAGTAGTTTTAAAATCAAGTTAATTTTAATATTAAAATAAAATAAAATTAGTTTAATAAATTAAAATAATAACAAAAAAGAAAATATTAAATTCATTAGAAAATGTAATTAATTTACCTTTAGAATCAAATTAAGTTACCTTTATAAAATCAAATTAAATTAATTATAAAACCAACTTAATAGCAACATACTTTTAGTGACTTAATGTTGGTCATTACTGCTTTAGCTTTAATTAGGTTAGTAATAGCAACATACTTCTAATAATTTTAGTTTAATTATAGAATAAAATTAAATTAATTTAAAAAAAACATTAAAAAAGTAATAAATTAATTGTAAAATCAACTTAAAGTAGTTTTAAAATCAAGTTAATGTTAATATTAAAATAAAATAAAATAGTTTAATAAATTAAACTAATAACAAAAAAGAAAATATTAAATTAATTAGAAAATCTAATTAATTTACCTTTAGAATCAAATTAAGTTACCTTTATAAAATCAAATTAAATCAATTATAAAACCAACTTAATAGCAACATACTTTTAGTGACTTAATGTTGGTCATTACAACTTTAGCTTTAATTAGGTTATTAATAGCAACGTACTTCTAATAACTTTAATTTAATTATAGAGTAAAATTAAATTAATTTAAAAAAAGATTAAAAAATAATAAATTAATTATAAAATCAACTTAAAGTAGTTTTAAAATCAAGTTAATGTTAATATTAAAATAAAATAAAATTAGTTTAATAAATTAAACTAATAACAAAAATGAAAATATTAAATTAATTAGAAAATCTAATTAATTTTCCTTTAGAATCAAATTAAGTTACCTTTATAAAATCAAATTAAATCAATTATAAAACCAACTTAATAGCAACATATTTTTAGTGACTTAATGTTGGTCATTACAACTTTAGCTTTAATTAGGTTATTAATAGCAACGTACTTTAGCTTTAATTAGGTTATCTAGTGTTGGAATACTTTTTGAATCATCAACTTTATGAATACTCTACTTGATTTTTGTTTCCCGTAAAGTAAACCTTAAACACCAAATTATGTTTCAGTTGCATCATGTCTATTGATAAAAGCTGGACTACTAATCCACATCGTCAATCTCCCGAATTCCAGCTAGGACTTGACACTTTTGTCGAGAGATCCATGTTACACCTAAATTGTAAAGGTGAAACCAGATGTCCGTGTAAGAAATGTGATAATCGTTACTTCATGAATCCGAAAGCAATGAGACGTCATGTTCGTATATATGGTTTCAGTCAATCATACAAAACATGGATATATCATAGTGAACCTTTAATCCCTCCAGTTGTATATGATGAAGATTCTGATTAAAAAAATCATTTTTTTTGTAATAGAAACTTTATTTGAAATGTATCTTTAATTCATATTGTTTGTCTAACTTTTATTTATGTTGTTTGTCTATATTGTATATCTTACAATTTCGCAGGGTAACTAACTTTTATTCATATTGTATTTTTATATTGTACATATTGTAATTTACAGGCTGCAGATGAGGTTTACTTGGGCGATACTCTTGGCCATGATGGCCGATGTTATGGGGCTTGGACATGGAGGTGATGGAGCCGGGGATCCACCACCTCCAGGAGGCTTTGGTCGTGGTCAGCACGAACAAGATAGTGAGTTTTTTTTATGATACATTTATTAACTATTTTTATTATTTTATAATAAGTTATCGTGACTAATATTTTTAATTGTATTTTTTCAGCCGAGCTTCCAAAAAAAAGAAGGTGCATGTCAAAAAATATCGAGTTGGGAAAGTTGATACAGGCAAATAAGGGAAAACCCGTAGATTTGGATTTCGACAGGGAGATCACATATTCCCCTGTCGGGAAACGTGGTAATTGGTTCACACATGAAATTGGGAGGTATTTGTGGAACAATGTCTCTTTCAACGTATCTAGTTGGGACAATGTTTCCCCCGTCTTAAGGAACGCAACAGTTGTACATCTAAAGGTAACTTGGATACAATTTTAAGTTTAGTTGTGATTGTTATTTAATTAACTAAATTTTTTGTGTTTTGTAGAATAAATTTGATTTGGATAAGGTTAACATGGATCCAGAGCGTGCTCAATTGTTGAGAAGCATTGATTCGAGTCTTGCAAAAGTTTACAGATGTCGAAAAACTAAAGCTCATTCTTATTGTAAGGAAATCGGGGGGTGTGCAGATATCCCAGCCGCATTAAACAACCCCCCTAACGATATATCACATGAAAATTGGGCGAAGGCAGTCGAACATTTTCAAACGCCAGAATTTTTAAGGCGTTCGACGTCAAACAAAGAATGTCGCGCAAAACAAGTAGTTGTAAACAGAGGGGGGTCGAGCTCATACAGCAATGCATGTTTCAAAGAAGTAAGTTATGATATATTTAAATATTTATTTAAAGTATAAGTAATCTAATTTTTAATGTTAAATAGGATATCAGTCGAATCGAAGTTTTTCGTAAGGCTAATTCCTATCGCCAAGGGGTATTTTATAGTCCTGCAGTCGAGCAACAATACGTAAGTGGTTAATTTGTATTTTTCATATAAGTGTTTATATCGTCAAAGGTATTTAGTAATCTAATTTTTATGATTTTTATTATTTTTAAAAAATACAGAATGCTTTCTCGAGGAGATAAACCAATGAACCCAAGTTACTTCTGAGGCAAGCGGTCTAGCATCAACTGATATAAAAGATTGTTTTGAAAGAATATTGGGTGTTCGACGCGGACATATCAGAGGCATTGGGCGTAAATCCCCTACCGTTGTGTCCATGTACGATCAGGAACAACCAATGACACAAGAACAACCACAATCACATGTAATTGTTAGTAAATGCTATAATGGAAAGTAGATGTATGTTTAAGTGTATTTGATATGTTGATATTTTGATATTTTGTAGAATGGTATAGTTAATTATAATGTTATTTTGATATGTTGTTAATATATTTTGTTTTCTTTATAGTTGGAAATGTTGCAAATAATATTACAGGACCCGACCTGTCCTGCAGCATTGGAAGAGTGGTTTCGCTCATTCCCGCCACCAAATAATGAATGAAATGATGATGAGGACGAGTAGTTACTTTAGGATTTTATGAAATGTTTTGTAATTTGGAAGAATACTTAATATGATATGGATTAATATTTTGGATTGATTGTATAATATGTATTAATATTTCTATAAAAACTTATCAGATTTTTCAAATGCTATATGGATTAATATTTGGATTGATTATAAATTTAATGTTAAATAAATAAATTAAAAAAAAAAAAATCAAAAGGGTATTAGCGGCGACATCTTTTGTGGCGACATGTACTTATTAGCAGCGACACGTGGCATTAATGACGACACATAGTATTAGCAACGACAATAAGCGTATTAGCAACGAAACAATACCGGCGACGCATTTGCAGCGACATGTCGCCGCTAAATGTATTAGCGGCGACCCGCCTAACCTTTAGCGGCGACAAGGGTCGCCGCTGTTTCCCAATCTTCTTGTAGTGAAGGAAAGACAGTGGGATGGAAAGAGAGAGAGAGAGAGAGAGAGAGAGAGAGAGAGAGAGAGAGAGAGAGAGAGAGAGAGAGAGAGAGAGACTTTTATTTTTTAGTTAGTCAAATAAATAAATAAGTATTTAGATTTTAAGAAAAATGAAAGAAGTGAAAAATAAATAACCTAAGGGTATAACAATTATTTCACTATTCAGATAGACAAAAAAACGCAATGAAACTATCTCAAAATGACTACCAATCCAAAAAAATCGTGGTTTGGACTAAAACTCTAAAAAATTGCATAACACATAGACGATTTTTGCAATTTTATTTAAAAAAAAATTGTTTTTCGTGTATGTTATTCACTTATTTGTGATTTTTGCAAATGGTAAAAATAGATACCATCTACGAAATCACAAACGGCATATCCAAAATCTACTTCACAGATGACATGTGGGAAGGATAACTTTTTTTCATATGATTTCGCAGATAGTAGATAGTAGTAAATGATTTTACATATATGAAGAGAAAATACCGTTAATAGTCAAAAAATGGGGGGTGTTTTCAAAAAATAGACATAAAAATGGATTTTTTCAGCTATAGACATACATTCCGCGGAGGACCCTCCGCGGAATGTATTTTTTTTTTTTTTTTTTTTTTTTTCACATCGATTCTTCGAGGTTTATATTAATTCCCCAACTAATTATTTTCAAGTAAAGACTATAATAGTATGATAATCTTTTTTTTTTTTAAAAATAATTAGTTTGGGAAATGAATATAAACCTCGAAGAATCGATGTGAAAAAAAAAACACTAGAGATCCATTCCTCGGAGCTACCTCCGCGGAATGAGTTCATTCCTTGGAGGTAGCTCCGCGGAACGGATCTTTAGTTTTTTTTTTTTTTTTTTTTTTTTTTTTTAATACATTGATTTATTTATGATTTTGTCATTCCGCGGAGCTACAGTGGATTCTGCGGAGCTACCTTCGCGGAATGCATGTCTATATCCGGAAAAGTCCATTTTTATGTCTATTTTTTTAAAACACCCCCAATTTTTTTTTGACTATTTATGGTATTTTCTCTCTGAGAAATCCTGCCTACGTTTATTTATTTATTTTTTGAATTTTCCTAGTTAAATACTTATATTATTTGGACAGATCTAAGCATGTTTTTATAGATGACTTCATTTTCATAAATGTCATATGCTAAAATATTGACTATTTTGGAGTTGGTAAACTTTTGATTAAATTTTAGAATTTTACAAATAAGATTAGATATTTTTTTTTTCTAATACAATCAATAATTATCAATTTCAAACATTTAAATTATTAAGTAAAACATAAATAGATATTAGATTAATAATAAATAACTAATGAAAATTTTTTCATCAATTTAAATTTTGCTATAAAAAGTTACTATAACTTTTTCTATTATTTTAAATTTAAAAGGTATTTGATAGAAATTTATACATGTTTAGAAGTTGTCTTTACGAAACATAAAATTTTAATTTGAAAATCAGTTCATGCATCAGAATTTTATATAGTACACATCAAATTAAAAATCATTTTTATTAGCAACCACCAAATTAAAAGGGAGAAGACTGAAGAGAGGAGAGAGAACACGGGTCGTGTCCAAGGTGGGCCATGTAGCACTAGCCGCATTGCTTGGTGCGTGTACACCCCCTTAATTACTCAAATCGGGTTTCTTGTTTCAGTGTTACTTGAGCACAATAAATATACATATATCCAACTAACAACATCTAAATAAGGACGATTTTACTGATTCCAGATTAGCTCAATCTGAGCCGCACCAAAGATCATAAAAAAATGGAGAAATTAAATTACCTTTTATTTTTTATGACAAATCACTATTCAATTTAATTTTATTTTATATATTTTTAATATAACTTTAAGGGAGGAGGGAGTCGTTCTCTCTCAACCCACCGAACCTGCTGCCATATCAATTTTTATCTTTTTTTTTCTTTTTTCTTTCATCTTTTCCAACTCATAACACACCGAAATTCTATCTTTTTGAACTCATTCAACCCACTCAAATATAAAAATACAAAACAACTAAGATACAAGTTTTAAAACACAATGTACAAAAGAAAATAAAAAAGAGAAAGTAGAGAAAGATGATGAAGTGATTTAGTGAAACCAATCAACCCACTCATTGAAACGTGAATGGTACCGCCGCTAACTCTATTGCAAATTAAGATTTACATTTGATTGTTTTGTATTTTTTTCTTTTAATTAAGCGAGTTCAAAAAGATAGGTTTCTGTGTGTTGTGGGTTCGGAAAGATGAAGAAAAAGAAAAGAGAAAAAGTGATGTGACAGTGGGTTCAGTGGATTGGGAAAAAATGACTCCCTCTTCCCTAATGAGTTAATTAAAAAAATATGAAATAACAACCTTGTCGTAATTTTATTGGTATAAACATGTGCATAGGAATACTTGTCATAATTTTATATAAATAAACCTAAAACTATGGGGGTGTACAGAAAACAGTCAAACACCAAACTTAGTCGTAGTTATTGCTTTCTTGATTACAAAATAATATAACATGGAAAACGATAAAATCAAATTCATGTTTACATTGAAAAATTCATGCTGATTAAATAATTCCTAAATGTTTGTTCACTATATGCGTTATCCTAACCGGTATGTGCTTCAACCTAGATGACGATGACCAGGTTAAGGGTGTGTTTGGCAAAAATAGTTGTTAGTTGTAAACCGGTAGCGGGTAGCTTGTAGCGGGAAGCTGTAGCTTTTATTTGTTATATGAATGTTTGACAAAAATAGCTAGAAACTTTTAAAATATATAAAATTATATAAAATGACAATTGATTAAAAACAAATAAATATATTAATATATTTTTAAGGGTAATTATGAAAATTGATTTCAAAAGCTCAGAATCGTTTTATTAAACGCTACATGAAGTAGCTTTTAGAATTGGAGCGTTTTGTTAAAACTAAAAGCTAAACGCTCTTACTGTCAAACGAAGTTTTTTGTTTAAATTAGAATGTTTTATCAAAAGCTAGAAATTAGAAGCTCCAAAACGCTTCCCAAAACTTCCGTGCCAAACTCGTCCTAAGTTTTATCTATTTATTTTTGTTACTTTATAGACGCCAACTACTTTTAATTTCTGTCGCCGTCCATAAAGAAGTAAGGGAAATACTTTTCAATTAGTTAAGCCCTACTCGTCACTTTCCATTAATATCTCTTTGTCAAGTAATTAATACGACTTGTTATAATTAGATAATGTATCAAAATCTTAAAGATCAAGAGAACCAATAATCATCAGGCAGGAAACATAATCATTGAAATACATAATAACATGCTTTCGTTACACGTTTTGAACTCAGATTTTATGAGATAAAAATAAAAATAAAAAACATTAATCAAAGCAAACACCATTGACTACTGTACTTCGAAGTGACGTATTACACAGACAAATGGAGGGGATGAAGTCGTGCTACAGGAACACAAACCAAAGGGTTAGCTCTAGGAAGTGTTATCCCGATACCCTCTTCCATGTCAACACTAGTTAGATTCCCATCTTTTCCGGCTTTCCAATCGAAACACTGAATCATACAACCGAGAGTTACATACACCACCGACAACCCTAGCGATGTCCCTGGACACATCCTCCTCCCACTTCCAAATGGTAACAACTCAAAGTGTTGCCCTCTTACATCCAACTGTTTCTCTTCGAATCTTTCAGGCTTGAACTCGAGTGGGTTTTCCCAGTAGGCTGGGTCTCTACTGACGCTCCATATGTTGAAAAAGATTGTAGTGTTTGCCGGAATATGGTAACCTCCGATGGTGGAATCTTCTGTTGAGATTCTTTGAATCACTGGGGCTGTGGGATGAAGACGTAGTGATTCCTTCACGATTGCTTGAAGATAAGGAAGGTTTGGTATGTCTGATTCTTGTAAAAGTCTATCTTTTCCCACAACTTTCTCGATTTCTTCAACAGCTTTTTTCATTATGTGGGGATGGTTTACTAGTTCAGCCAAAGCCCACTCGGTAGTGATGGCAGAAGTGTCTGTTCCTGCACCAAATATATCCTGTAATGAAACACATATATATATGTTAGTAGATGCAAATATAGATATAACAAAGGTTGAAATATGATATGCTGATGTTAATTAATTACCAGAATGAAGGCTTTAATGTTGTCTCTGCTCAGCTTTATCTCCATGTTCTCATCTTCTGAGATGTCGAGTAAAAGGTCAAGCAAGTCCTTGACTTCTGCTTTCTCGTAATTCTGCTTTCTTGCCTCTTCACGTTTCTCCATGATCTTTTCTATCATCGCATCAAATCTTCCACGAATTTCCTTTGACCTTTTTCCAATTCCTTGTACATCTATATTCTTAAGGAACCATATATGATCTGAAAGGTTAAATGTAAACATGAGTTCGCCTATGTCGGTAACTATGTTCTTTATGTCCCCGGCATCGTCATCTTCGTCTGAACACCTCTTGCTCATCAGCATTCGTGATATAATATTGTTCGCCATCTTTATAAGCTCCCCTTCAAGTTCTACCGACTTCCCAACTTTGGCTTTCTCTGATAAAAATCTTAAAAAGCGATTGATTTCTTCGTTTCTGACTGGACGGAGGGAATCGAGTGTTTTAGCATTGAGGAGTTCTGAGACGACTATCTTCTTCAAGAACTTCCAGTAGGGTCCGTAAGTAGCAAAGATGAATCCACGGCCTCCGTAGGCAATATAATCCATGGATGAGTTATAGGGTCTATCTAAAAAGACATTATCATACGTTTTAAACAATTCTTTCCCTGTTTCTGGTGAACCAAAAACAACACTGGGTTTTGAACCCAGAAAGAGGCGAAAAACTGGCCCATATTTCAAAGAAAGCTTGTGGAAAGCTTGGTGGGGACTTGGACCAAGGAGGTGGAGATGCCCGATGATGGGAAGGGCAAATGGAGTCGGAGGAAGGCGAGATTTACCCTTCGCACTATTCGACTTGAATAACGCCCGTATAAAGATGGTGGTTATGGTACCTATGAGAAAGAGGATGAGGTAGCCTTGAACATCAGCCATGGTTCAAGTGAAGACTGAAGGAGAAGAAATGTGCTTAATTTGTAGAAACGGAAACCACTTTTTTGCAAGTTGCCAATAAAATAATAAAATATATTTGTATTAAACTTGATTATTATACCTTTCTAGGCATGGTCTGTCCAGCCATCATTATTGACAGTCGGAGGTTCATAGTCCACAACAACCTGAGACTATTTATTATTAATCCTCTCGATTATGGTTTTATTATGGAAAATCTTTGAAATTAGTAAACTAGAAATAGGGAAATCAGTAAAAAAAAAAACGTCCTTAAAGTCTGGGTTTATTAACTCAAAAGCTATTTCTATTTCTTTTTTAAATCCCAAAAAACCATAACACTTGCAAAATAATCATTGTTTACTGTATAGGATTTTTTTTGAAAATTTCAGACTTTTTTTGAAAATAAACAGTTAGAGATGTCTTCTTCCATAATATAGTTAAAATTTAACACTACTAGAAAAAAGGCTTTACTTGATATATGAATTACGACATACAACACTTTTTATGACAGACATAAAAGTGTGTCATAAAATTTATGTCAGATATTGTAAAATATCAATAATTTACGACAGACAAAAATATATGTCGTAATTTTATGTCATATTTTAAAGAGTAAATTAAAATGATTTTTATCCGTTAATACTATAAGGAAAAGTTAGTAATCGCAAACAATAATACAATGATGCTATGTCAACAAGTACATGAGTACTATATAGTATGAAAAAAAATTAAAGCAGATTTAAAGGGTGCGAGTTAAATATTAAAATCAATAAACCACTAGATTATTGCAACAAAACTAATTACAAAGCAGGGGGAGAAAAACCCGAACAATCGACCAATTTGAAAACGCTCCATTTTGGTGTGAGGAAAAAAAACAAAAAGATGAGTGTTTGGTAAAAAATTGTATTTTGGTGAAAACTAAAATAAATAAATAAATAAACTGAAGAATGGCCTTTCTAATCGATAGCTAGGTTAGCATATATAAAAAACGATGCATGGTAGAAAATCTAATATGCAAAAAGGAAGATTATGCATGATAATAGCTAGCAAAACAGCAAAATTTTAAATGAAATAAGTGTTTGGATGGTTTGTAAAAAAATTAAAAAAAAAAAAAAGACTTGAAGGACCGTTTCTATAACAAAAAAACTAAAAGAGTTGAAGTACCATTTCTACAACTTGGATGATTTATGAATAACAAAGAAGAATGCAGACCTATTTCAGTAATGTGGATTCTAATTTCAATAAAATGAGGCATTTTTTAAAGTATTACCTCCTTAGAGCATTACTTTTTGTTAATTTGTAGTATTAGGCTACAGTCGCCACCCCTCTCGCCAAAAACTCCCTACCAATATTTACACCATCTCCTATGAGTCGCTAAAGGACTCGACAGTGACGAGTTGTATTAGCGAGAAGAGAGAGAAGGAAAAGATTGATTGTGTTTGGTTGGGGTTGTTTCTATTTATTTATTATTTTTTTTCAAAACAAAACCTATTATATTTCTCTCACTACTACTCCTTACCTTTTTTAACATTGGCAATATAAAAACCTATGTGTCAATAAAAAAATCTTAAATGGGTCGCCTAAACCACATATCCAAATTCCACTAAATGGGTCAACCCTAAACCACATACCCTAATTATATGGATGAATCCTCCATTTACCCTGTCCAACAATTCGATGTCCTAATCAATCCCTATTTGATAGAGTTTCATAACCACATATCCACTGCTGCCAAATCTGATACTTTCAGTCGCCGGACAACAGTTGATGTTAAGTTTCCGACACCTGATTGTGTAACATTCTGTTTAAAATAAATAAAATAAAATAAAATTAAATTAAATAAAATGAATAAAATAAAATAGGTAAATAAAAATAATAAACTTTAAAACCCCGTGATGTATTTTATATTTTATTTTATTTTAACCCTAAATCCGTAATAATTTATTAGCTTTAGCCATAAGAAGTTAAATGGTATCATTTCCAGAATTTGGTGTCTATATTGTAATATTAGGACTTGAAATGTAAAAGATTTTGTGAAGCAAAGGTTGTTTAGTAATTATTGGATTTAAATTGTAAAGGAATTGTAGAGGCAGGGACCAATCTCGTTAAAATACATCCGAGTTTGGTAAAACATGGAATTGAACCCGTGATTCCTTACCCCTCCTATTTTTAGAGTGCAACACCCGAAAACCTTAACCCTACAACACTTTTTCAGCCGCCACCCTAATCCCGGCCATCCCAGTCGTCGCCGGCCTGCTGCTGTGAACAACTGTTGTCGCTACCTCCGTTCCTTGTTACACCAAACCGCCGAGCATCACGGCTACCTTTCCTTCCGATGAGAACGAGTGGCGACCGTGAGTGCGTCCGCTGCCACCATTCCTCCATCTTATTCTTCTTCTTTCTGTCGCCATCTACAACCACGACACGACAGTTGTCGGTGCTACTTCGACTGCCCCTCGCCTTGTTTCTGTCCTGCAGCAGCTAGCTGCCGCCACCACCGCTCGTACGACCCTCCCATCCTCTATCCACTACTCCAATCGTTGTACCACCCCGAAGAGGAAGAAACCAAAAGTTATATATCTAGCTTCATCGTAGATTTCACGCCATAACACACTTGTATCTGCATCTGTCTATGAGTCAGTTCAAAAAGATTTGGATTACACACAACACAAACACTCCAGTCTCCATTATGTGTAATAGTTTATGTGAATTGTTTAATTTAACAACACACATAATATGCATCTTCCTTAATGTGTGACCTAAAACATGATTTGAATTGAGTGTATGCTCTGAATATTCATGAATTTATTGAAATTTGGGTTAAATTATGTGTTGAAGGCAACAATGATTGCGACTTTTACGAGAATGACAGTTGAAGATTCAAAAAGGTTGCTTTCACCAGAATTCTACCCTTCTTGGGTTGCTTTCTCACAGAGACAGAAGTTGAGTGATACTTTTCTACCCTACATTCTTCCTGCTTATGTACTTTCTCTCCACTTTCTTTCTATCTTCTCCAGGGACTGATTATTCTGCTTAATCTTTCAGTTGACCTAGTTTAATGCTCATCTTACAAAGATCAGGCCCTATGTTGATGAGGTCAATTTTAAAATTTAAACCCCTCTATTCACCATCATTATGGTAATATGCTTATCATGTGTTTTTGGATTTACTTGTAGGCAACCTCTAAGCTTATAAAGGCTAATTTGGAGCTAACTCTTGAAACATACAGACCAATGGTGTTGTCCTCTTTTTCATTTTCCAAGTTTACCCTCGGCACGATGGCCCCGCAGTTTACATGTTATGTTAATTGATAGTATTACCATTTGCTTTTATCCTTTCATAGTAAGAAGATTCAACCTATTATTGAATCTTAATTATCAATTGTTTATATTGTTTAGGAGCTTCTTTTGTTGAAGATAGAGGTGAAGGAATAACTATGGAGTTGGAAATGAATTGGGATGGAAACCCTAGTATAATACTTGATATCAAGACTAGAATAGGAGTTGGATTGCCTGTGCAGGTAATTCAATTTGCCTAGCTGTCAAGGGTTATTATTGGAATTTGGAAAATAATTGGCTTCAACTTTTTTTACTATTAAAAAACCATATTATTTCATCTTAATCTCTTTTGTTGTTCAGATGAAGTATATTGCATTCACTGGAGTTTTAGGTTGATTTTTAGGCAAATAATAAGATGATCATGATCATAAATTTTTTGATTATTGATGGTTAAAATAACCAAATTTGGAGTAATACCTGAAGCTCAGAACTTATCCATGTGTAGTAAAATTGATGCTCTTTCTTTTGCAAACAAAGGGCATAAAGTCTGTGCTATAAGTACAGATGGAACAACATGCTAAATGAACTATGAAACTGGTGAAGTGTTAAAAGAAATGAAAATCTCAAAGAAACTTATCGCTTCATTGTATATTTTTCTGGTGAGTCTTCCCAACACATGGTTCTTAAATTGTCTTAACCTTTTTCTTCTAACGTTTTTTTTTTCTTGTAATGACAGATGATAACATATTAGCTGCATCAAATACCAACATCAGAGTTCTTACCTTAGATGATGGAGAAGAACTAATTAAGTTTTCCACATATGATGTATGTTCCTACCTTTTGTATGCACATTTTAAAAGTGATTACTGCAGTTCTGATGAATATTTTTTTTACTTTTCTTTAGGGTCCTGTGAATCATATGTTTATGTTGGATATTATGTAACGCTCTGATCTGAATTGACTTCTAGTCTGAGGCTGTGGCTCGAGGGTCGGTCATTATAATGATTATGGCTTTTGGGAAGGTAAGACCTAGACCCATTTGGGTGCGGGTGATGTATTAGAAGTGATTCGGGTGTTCGGTTCGTGTTTTGGAGCCTAGGGGTATTTCGATAAAGTGGCAGTTTGGGCTTTTGTGGAAAATGGATTTTTGTTTGGAAGGTCTTAAGAAAGGTTTGAGTTGTTAGAAGTGTAGATCTTCTCGTCAGATTTCCGTGGATATAAAGATCATCGGAATCAGACTTATAACGAAGAAGTTATGGTCTTCAGAAGTTTCGTGGATTTTCAGGCTTAGCCAAGTACGCGGGGCGTACACAAAGAGTACGCGGGCGTACTAGGGAAGAAGGGAGTATGCTGGGTGTACCTTGGAGTACTCTGGGCGTACTGAACAAGATGGTCGTGAATGTTCCCCGAAGTACGCTGGGTGTTCCATATATATGCTAGGCGTACTCTAGTTAGATCAGAACCCTATTTTAGGGTCTTGGACCCTATTTAAGCTCCTTATCTCATAGCCTAACCCTAAGATCTTCAGCCTCCATCCCTCCAAACCCTAGAAATCGACCCTTAGCCCCTATTTGAGTGATTGAAGAGCTTCAGAGTGATTTTTGGTGTGTTTTGGTTCTAGATGAGGAAGAAGGAACTTCTTGAAGAGTCATTGTTTGACTTGGAGCTTTTGGATCCAAGCTTTGTGCACCCAGATCTATCTTCTAGATGTATAAAGTCTCAACCTTTACAAATCTTTCATGTAGATCTAGCTAAGTGGTACATTGTTATGATTTTGGTCCCTTCGAGGTGGTTCTTGTGAGTAGAAGTTACTCCAAAAACTTTGAGCCTCTTATTTGGTCCTTACTGAGGTTATGGAGTCATAAAGTTTGGATCTTCAGGAGTGTAAACCTTCCATGCATGATTTGGTAGTTATTTGATGGGTGTTTGGGACTTAGGGTTTAGATTTAGACCCCATTGAGTTATGCTAAGTCATAAAGTTTCCAACTTTATGACTTAAGAAGTCCCTTGAAATCAGATCTGAAAGTTTGGACTGAGGTCTTAAGGTATTAAGAAGTTTTAAGACATTTTGGGAGTGATTTTTTTGGAATTCATCTTTGGTGTTTGGGATTCAATAAACCATGCAAAGGTTTAAAGCATTCGACTTTATAGATCAAGTCACTTATATTTAGCCATTTTGTGGTTCTGGACGTCTTGGCTTAATGGATTAAGAACTAGGATTGAGAGTTGGTTAACATGAGGAGTACGCTGGGCGTACAAGCCTGTACGTGCAACGTACAAGCCCTTAATGTAACACCCGTAGATCCGGGCAAGTCAATTTAGAGATAATAGGGGTCGAAAATGACTTTTCGACAAATATTATTTAGAATAAATAATCTTAACCGATTTGTAGAATATGTCACCAGGTTTCCGTACATATAAAGAACGCCAAAATCCGAGTTATAACGAAGAAGGTATGACCCGTTGAAGTTTCGCGACGGAACCTACACGGCACCGGGAAACGTAAATAGTGAATTTATGATAGAGCGAGTTTTAGCCTTAGCGATCTAAACGAAAATCGTAGAATACGTTAAACCGAGAGCGTCCATAAAAAGAACGCCCAAATCTGACTTCGTATGAGGAAGTTATGATTTTCGAAGATTCAACTTAGCAGTGTACAACCCGAAGTTCGAATATTAGATCGAGTGGTTTTTAGCCGACACAACCTAAACGAGAATCGAAGATCTCATTAATAGTAGCATAACGATAAAAAGACAGACGAAAACGGACGTCGGATGAAGAAGTTATGAATTCCTAACCGACCAATAGTGTCCCGACATGTTAAAAATATAACTTTTAAAATAGAGTCAAAATTAGCCGACAGAGTTTAAACAAAAGTTGTAGAGTATGTTCCTACCTTTGCGTGGATATAAAGAACGTCAAAAATGGAGCTCGTATGAAAAATATACAAAATTTTGAAGTTGGCACTCGATTTTGCGAGACCTGATGCGAGTTAGGTGATGTGGCTCGATCTGAGCCGTCCGATGAAACCCAACCTCACATCCAATGGTCGCCACATCACTCCTTCGCTACGCCCCGCGTCCGAGATTGGGTACGCCCAACATTCCTCGGTCTTATCCGGGTCCTGTCCGAGTGCGAGCCAGTTGTGCGAAGCTGGCAACCTTATTCGGGACTACGCCCAGCGTAGCTGCTGAACGTGCTGCGTAGTCCGAAGCCCCCAGCCCCCAGCCCCTATAAATAGATGCGAAGATGGACGGATTTATCACACCAAAATATTTTCTCTCTCCCTAAACTTTCTCCCTCTAAGGGTTTTAACCCTCCCCTAAGCCTAGGTGATCCCCTAGCACCTGAGGGAAGCCCCGAGGCTCCCAGAGTCCCGAGAAAAAGGGTCTTTCGGTTTCAAAACGCTGCTCCAAGCGAAGCCCAGTTTTCTTTAAAACCCGCTGTAAGTGAGCTACGCCTATGCAATTTTTAATATAGCTTCAAATTAATTATAGTAACATTATTAGGACCTTAAAATAATTATTTGGGCTAGTATTATGAGTTATATAGAGTGTTGTTTAATGCTTGTATATAATAATAATAATAATAATAATAATAATAATAATAATAATAATAATAATAATAATAATAATAATAATAATAATAATAATAATAGCTAAACTATTAATTAGTCGCGGTTAATGTTAGACTAAACCCTAGTGATATTGATACTAGGTTTTATCGAGGGATAATTGTTTTGAGGTAACGAAGCACTGTTCGAAGGCAGAATCACCACCTTTCCAGGTGAGTGCATAGTTACTTTCATCTTACACATAGATATGAGGTATTTTATATAAACTACTGTTGGATTAGTGTCTAAGGCTGTAACTATATTTGGTAATTACTTAACCCGATTATGCATAGTCCTTTTGGGTTGCCTTCACCATAGCAACTTGACATGATGATTTTTTAAGAGAGAAGAGATATTATTGTTAATATATTATGAGAAAAATATATTAAAGGAATAATATTGTTATTTGATTAATATAAGTCATATATTAATTAAGAGTTAATTTAGTGGCTTAAAGAGGTTAATTGAATAAAGGGGCATAAACTGTCAAATGTGTGATAGTTGTGTTTTGGGTTATGTATCCTTATAGATAATGGGGTGGACGAAATTTAGGGTTTGGGAACCTTAAAATCATCCAAGCCTAGTATCTAGGAGGATCTTGGATTGCTTAGGGCCTAAGTTATTCAATTAGGGTTAAAGGTGAAACCCTAGTATCCCATAGTATAAATAGACCCCTCGGGTGAGGGAAATCGGCACTCATGCAAGGAAAGAAACCCTAGGGCTAATTTCTCACCCTCCTCCCTCTCTCTCAAGATCATCTTCTTGCTAGTTGGTGTTTGTAAGCCATTAGAGGAGTGACAATTGTGACTCTAAGCTCCAAGAAGAAGAAGTATCAAGCAAGTAATCCAAGGTATTGTTCTAGATCCAATTTCATATGATTAGAATCACTTGTTTACATTAGATCTAGTATTGTAAGTCTTGGATTCAATGCATGTTCAATTAGAGAAACCTAGATCCAAGCAATTAGGGTTTGCATGTACACATAGGAAAGTTCTTGTTTCTCAAACCCATCAGTGGTATCAGAGCTTTGATTGATTTCTATTGAATTGATGCATTGATTGATTGCTTGTTACTTGAAAAATTCAATTTTTGGTCCTCTGCCTGATGAACTCGGTGAGTTCCACTGTGGACTCGGCGAGTAGCTCCAACTCGGCGAGTCCATAGTGGGAACTCGGCGAGTTCGAGCGTCAGAAAGAGGGAGTTTCGGGATTTCTTGTTGTTTTACTTGAGGAAACTTGCCTTAACTGTTTTGGGTCATTAAAATCCGATTTTGACCATATATATGAGTATATTCTTGACCAAAGAAAAGATAATTACCAATTAGTTGAATAATAATTTCCTTATGTGATAATGATTGATTATTTGAATTGAATTAGTGAATTGTTTTGCAAGTAATATTGAATAAGATCAAATTGAGATAATCTAATTGTTGATTTACATTATTTTCTATTTGATCCTTATGTTTTGAAAAATTTAAAACTTGTCCTCAAGTTTTGAAATTTAGATTCGTGATTAAAAGTTTAAATAATTAAAATTTCAAACCCTAGAATTTTACAAGTTTAAAATTCAACCTATACTAATATATTATTACAAGATTAATATATATATGTATGATGAAAGATACCAGTCTTACCGTTAGTAGGCCTCATTCACGAAGCCAGTCTATAAGGTGGGTATAAGGTTGTTGCCTATAAAATGGCGCTTAATGGGTGTACACTCACACCTACCGCTTGCTTGACTGGTGGAGGGTCGTTAGCCGAACGGGTAGGATAGGGCAAACCTCTTCTCATTAATAAGTATAATGAAACTATAAAGTAACTAAACTATTTTATAAAATTCCCAATCTTAGTTACTTTAGGAAAAGTGAATTGATGCAATTCCATGAAATTACACTTTGCACCATCGTTTAGATATTAGTGGAGCATGTGTGGTTAACTGGCACACTAATTGGTTTAAACCAAAGGTGGCAAAGGGTGATTCATTGTTTGTCATAGTTCGATGGAGCGTGTGTGGTTTACCGGCACATCGAATAGGTGATTGTAATAATGAAGGCACCATGTAGATTTGCATGGTTATTCACACCCGCTTTGTGATCCTCGGTATCCCAGTCACAAACTAGAGGGGCATATCGAGATTTAAACATGCCGTTGAAAAGTTCAATGAATCTCAAAATCTAGGAATTCTCAATACATTTAAAACTTAAAGATTATGTTTTTCGTGGTGAAGAATTAGTGAATCGTCATTCACTTACCTCCAAATTATTTGCATGTTGGATTATGGTATCCCTTTTCTAATATGTAAATAATGTTGTTGGGTCCTAGCCCTAAATTTCCATTTTGGGTGTTAATTAGGGACTTAACTCTAATCAACTTTGTCCCTTTCTATTTGTAGATGTCTAACGCAAACAACGCTGCTGCAAGCTCATTCACGCTAATGAGCCTTTGTCAAAAAGTGACTTTCGATGGATCGAACTTTAGTGAATGGATAAGATACATTCGCACGATTGCTCATTACCAGGACAAGGAGTATGTTCTCGATGAGAAGCTCGAAAAGATCAACCCAGAAACTGCTACTACCGAAGAAATGGTTGTGTTTGAAACACATGAGCGTGATGCAATGAAAGTCCATTGCATCATGATAGCCACTATGAACTCCGAATTCCAAAAGTCCTATGAGGACATGTATCCTTATGAGATGCATCTAGACTTGTTGGAGCGATACCACCAAAGCGCGAGGCAAGAGCGCTATGAGATCATAACGAATATGATCACTGCTAAAATGGGACGTGGAGAATCTCTTACCGTGCACTTGCAAAAGATGCAAAGGTATGTCGATCGTCTTCGCAAGTTGAATGTCAACTTTGGGGAAGATTTGGCTATCGACATTGTTCTTCACTCCTTTCCCTCATGCTACAATCAATTTAGGATGACCTAACACATGAACAAGGAAGAGGTCACCCTAAGCAAACTCCAAGGTCTCCTAAGGACTGCTGAGAGCAACCTTAAGGACAAGTCTGTTGCGCTATCTCCCAATCCGTCTGCTGCTCCTGTTTTGGCTATTGGGCCGGGAAGGGGCAAGAAGAGGAAGACTTCTTCAAAGAACCACCGCAAGGGAAAGTCCCAAGATGGTTCCTCTTCTAGTGGTACCAAGGTTGATCCTGCTAAGCCCAACCCTAACCCAAAAGAGGCAGAGTGCCATCATTGCCACAAAATAGGGCATTGGAAGAGAAGCTGCCCGGAATATCTGCTAGCCATCAAGGATGGAAAGATCAAGCCATCTTTTGCAGGAATATACACAATTAAATCTATTGATTCATCCCATGCTATTTCTTGGGTTCTTGATACAGGGTGTGGTTACCACATTTGTTCTGATTTGCAGGGACTAGGAAGAAATAGGGATGTGGAGCTTGGAAGAATAAATCTAATCATGGGGAACAGAAGATCGTTGCCTGTTACCAAGGTTGGAGTGTATTCTTTAGTTCTTAGTAATGGATTGAATTTAGATTTAAATAATTATTGCTACTCGCCATATATGGCAAGAAACATCATTTCTTTTCATGGTTTGTTTAAACAAGGATTTAGATATTCGTTTAATAATGAGAATGGTTCGATTTATGCTTATCTAAATGGTGTTTTATATTTTAAACAATGCCTTGTAATGGAATTTATGAAACTGTTATGGTTGTGGATAACCTAGGAAATGATGTGTTGTGTATGGATTCTTCCAATAGTATGGATAAAGCATCCTTGTGGCATTGTCGTCTTGGATATGTCAACAAGAAGCGCATAGCCAAACTCTAAAAGGATGGAGTGTTGGAGTCATTTGACCTTAGGGAAGATGACACATGCAAATCTTGTTTACTTGGAAAGATGACCAAGTCACCCTTCACTGGCACTTGTGAGAGGGGTGAGGGTTTATTGGATCTCATACATACCAATGTATACGGGCCCTTTAGATCCACCACAAAGGATGGGAACCGCTTCTATGTGACTTTCACTGATGATTATAGTAGATATGGGTATATCTACTTAATCAAACACAAGCCAGAAACATTTGAAAAGTCCAAAGAATTCAAACATGAAGTGGAGAATCAATTGGGCAGGAAAATCAAGATGCTGCGATCCGATCGAGGAGGAGAGTACCTAAGTCTTGAATTCCACGACTATCTCAAGGAATGTGGAATAGTTTCGCAATTGACGCCACCTAGGACACCGCAGTTGAATGGTGTGGCAGAAAGGCGTAATCGAACCCTGTTAGACATGGTTCGTTCTATGATGAGTCGTGCTTCACTACCTATCTCATTCTGGGGGTATGCCTTAGAGACTTCCGCCCATATCCTTAATTGATTCCCTACAAAGAAGGTTGCCAAAACACCTCACGAGATGTGGAAATGGAAAGCTCCCTCATTAGCACATATAAAGGTTTTGGGGCTGTGAAGTTTTCGTAAGACGAGAGACTCACGACAAGCTCGAACCTCGTAGTGAGCGTTGTATTTTCATCGGCTACCCGCAGAAATCCTTTGGAAATCTCTTCTATAGACCGAGTGACAATGTTGTCTTCGTTGCGAGGAGAGGGGTTTTCCGAGAGCGAGAACTCATAAGCCAAGGAGACAGTGGGAGGCAAATCGATCTTGAAGAAATTCAAGAATCGAGTGATGAAAGAACCTCTAACGCTGGCGCTCAACCCGAGGAGGAAACTCTGGTTGAACCAATTGACGAGTTCTTACCTCTTAAACGTTCCGAAAGAGTTAGAGTTCAACCCCAGTTTTATGGCTTTCATATTACTACCAAAGGGGATACGTATATTAGTGATGGTACACTAATAAATATAGATGAACCTAATAGCTATAAGGCAGCCATGGCAGGCTCAGAGTATGTAAGAAAGAGGCAATGGACAGTGAGATTCAATTTATGTATGACAACCAAGTTTGGAATTTGGTTGACAATGTGGCCGGACGTAAGACGGTTGGGTGCAAATGGATCTTCAAGAAGAAGAGCGACGTGGATGGGAATGTGCACATGTATAAAGCACGACTAGTGGCGAATGGCTTTACTCAAACTCCCAGAGTTGACTATGATGAGACCTTCTCACCAGTTGCTAAGATAAAATCTATTAGGGTGATGCGAGCCATTGCTGCATTTCATGATTATGAGATATGGCAGATGGATGTCAAGACCGCTTTCCTTAATGGGAAGTTGGCTGAGGATGTTTACATGGCTCAGCCAGAGGGTTTTTTCGATCCGAAGCATCCCAATAGAGTGTGCAAGCTTGAGAAGTCCATTTATGGACTTAAGCAAGCGTCTCGCAGATGGAATCTTTGCTTCGATGAGAAAGGACGTCCCGAATTTGCAGGAGGTTAAGTCCTGGCTGGGGAAGTGCTTCACTATGAAGGACCTCGGAGAGGCTTCCTATATTTTGGGAATAAGGATAGTGAGAGAAAGAAGTAAGAGACTAATAGGACTTAGTCATAATACTTATTTAGATAAGGTACTAAAACGTTTTAGTATGGAAAACTCGAAGAAGGGAGAACTACCAATACAAAGTAATGCCAAGTTGAGTAAAACTCAAAGTCCGAGATAGCTGAGATGAACCGAGTACCCTACGCTTCCGCAGTTGGCTTAATCATGTACGCTATGACTTGTACTCGCCCCGATGTGGCCTTTGCTTTGAGCATGGTCATTAGATATCAAGGGAACCCGGGCAAAGCTCATTAGATTGCGGTCAAGAATATACTTAAGTACCTTCGGAGGACCAAAGAATGGTTCTTAGTCCTCGGAGGGAGTGATTACTTAAAAGTGTGAGGGTATAGTGACGCCAGCTTCCAAACCAACAGGGACAACTACTGTTCGCAGTCGAGCTGGGTCTTTACCCTGAATGGAGGAGCAGTGACTTGGAAAAGTTCCCAACAAGAAACGGTAGCTGATTCAACGTGCGAATCAGAGTACATTGCAGCAAGTGAAGCGTCAAAGGAGGCGATGTGGTTGAAGAACTTCATTGGTGACCTCGGGGTTGTGCCTGCTATAAAAGAGCCTATGGAAATTTTCTGTGATAATGAAGAAGCGGTTGCCTTGACCAAGGAACCGAGGGATCATGGTCTCGACATATCGACAGAAAATATCACTTTATTAGACATCGAGTAGAAGAAGGACACCTTGTAGTGAAGAGGGTATCGTCAGAGGATAACCCAGCAGATCCGCTTACGAAGGGACTGAGTAGGGTTAAGCATTTGCAGCATGCTAGGAGCATTGGGCTGAAAGACGATATTAGTTTAGATTATATAGTTTTGAAACATGTAATAGATAAATGTAATTGACATTTGATGATTAAATAAAGGAGTATTATTTATGAGTAAAGATACTGTCTTATGTTAATTGTTTAACTATTGTTTCACTTTGCATGTTTTGACTTCCTGAATAATTAAGTTATTAAGAATAATCGAATTATTCGAATGGTCCACAATCGTTCATATGTTGGAAGTATGTATGAATGAAGATTGTCATGAATTGGTGTGTAGATTGTCTAAAAGGATACTAGACATAACAAAGGTTTGCTACAATGTTCATGAGTGCTTATGAACAAGTTTTGAGCATTGGAATAAACCTGCGCTTGCTAGAATCACTTTTTGGAATGTGACACAAGTGATCGCAAGACGATAATATCATATGGTCTTAAAACCAAGATATATGGTTTATTGTTTATTAATTGATTGTGCATTGATAATGCGAAACCGCATCAGTAAAGTGATGTCATAAAACGCATTGTTGTGTATAGTTGATTAGTAAATAATAAATGCATATATAAGTCGAAGTTTATCTATTACTTTATCCTAAGAGAATAAAAGCGATATCACGACCGCTCGATGATTTGATTTGACTTATGTGCCGGGCCCGGTCAAGACTGAATTGATGTGTTCAATTAAGTTCTATGTCAAATGAATATGAGATCGAGAAACCAAAATGCTGGAAAATAAGTTCCATAAGGTTGTCCACATAATATCTAAACAGAGGACTGTACGATCCCTTATCTAAAGGACAGAAGATTGATAAGATCAGGGTTGACAGCGTCTTTGAGAGCTACGATTGCTAATCGGTTTGTATTTATATATATAGTTACTAGAATTATCCAAGTGGGAGACTGTTGGATTAGTGTCTAAGGCTGTAACTATATTGGGTAAGTACTTGACCCGGTTGTACATGGTCCTTTTGGGTTGCCTTCACCATAGCAACTTGACAGGATGATTTGTTAAGAGAGAAGAGATATTATTGTTAATATATTATGAGAATAATATATTAATGGAATAATATTGTTATTTGATTAATATAAGTCATATATTAATTAAGAATTAATTTGGTGACTTAAAGAGGTTAATTGAATAAAGGGGCATAAACTGTCAAATGTGTGATAGTTGTGTTTTGGGTTATGTATCCTTAAAGATAATGGGGTGGACTGAATTTAGGGTTTGGGAACCTTAAAATCGTCCAAGCCTAGTATCTAGGAGGATCTTGGATTGCTTAGGGCCTAAGTTATTCAATTAGAGTTAAAGGTGAAACCCTAGTATCCCATAGTATAAATAGACCCCTAGGGTGAGGGAAATCGACACTCATGCAAGGCAAGAAACCCTAGGGCCGATTTCTCACCCTCCTCCCTCTCTCTCAAGATCATCTTCTTGCTAGTTGGTGTTTGTAAGCCATTAGAGGAGTGACAATTGTGACTCTAAGCTCCAAGAAGAAGAAGTATCAAGCAAGTAATCCAAGGTATTGTTCTAGATCCAATTTCATATTATTAGAATTAATTGTTTACATTAGATCTAGTATTGTAAGTCTTGGATTAAATGCATGTTCAATTAGATAAACCTAGATCCAAGCAATTAGGGTTTGCATGTGCACATAGGAAAGTTCTTGTTGCTCAAACCCATTAACTACGTGCTATGTGTGCATATTATCTGAATACTTGCTGTCTATGCTGGCTGAACGTTTTTATACATGTTTTAAATGATTTAAACTGTATATGTATTTTACATCTACGATAATGTTGGGGTAAAGCATGGGTAGATGTAATAGATGGAATATGAGTTGGATGATGAGTTGATAGGTGTTATATACCACGAGGTGAGGGTGAGTGGTGGACGATGTGAGAAGCCTTTTCCCCAAATGATGGCCCCCGTCATTCAGCAGAGTATGGATGACAACCATGGACTATTCTAGACAGTCTAGTGGAACACTAGCAGGCTCGCAACCTATAGGTGTTGTGAACGATGTTTTCACCCGGTGTACTCTAAACCTTGGTGATCACGCAGACTTGATGCCTAAACTCTGGCGATCATGCAGACTTGATGCCTAAACCCTGGTGATCATGTAGACTTGATGCTTAAACCCTGACGACTATGCAAACTTAGTGCCCATTGTGTAAACCGTGGCAACGATGGACTTCGTGCCGATTCCTTAGGATGATCCTTAGGAATGAGTGAACGAGAAATAGCCGATTCTTAGGTCAGATCCTTAAGAATAAAGAAGATAGTGGGGATGGGTAATTGGGTTGATTGCTTGATTGTTTAAACATAATAATTATATTATTGTGGGTTGAAAACCCTATGTACTCACCAGGTTTCCCAACCCGACCCACTAAGTTTATTTATATCACAGATGTTGTTATGATGTCACATTACACTGAGAGATTAAGGAGATGTAAATCACTAGTGATAATGAATATAAGTTCTGTTTATGCTTATGTTTCTGTATTGACGATGACATCCCAAATGTTTAAAAATGAATAAAAATACTTTTCTTCAGAAAAGCTTTGATAACTTATTTATCATATTTTACTGGGAACAAATTCCGCAACCTATTTATTAAAAGAGATACTTTGATTTTTATAAAGCATAAACAAAATCGGTCTTTTCTGGCCATGAAAATGGGGATGTCACAGTTGGTATTAGAGCATTAGTGTAAGTGAACTAGGAATATGGATTTATTTCTTGACTTAAACTTAGAATGCTAAGAAATGATTGTGAGGAGGGTGTCTAATAGATTTAGGTAATACACCTGAATAGACACAAGCACTAGCTTATTTTAGGAATGATGCCTAAATTGCTTTTACGCGCTAAATGATTTGTTATACTTTATGCTATCGTTCGATCGGATCTATGGTCTGTTGCCGACCGGATCTGGAAACCTTATGTGTTTAGGATTCTAAACATACGAATACGATATTAGAACTAGCATATAAACATTTCGGAGTGATAAGGATGATTTAAAACGTCAATCCTAAATCAAGATCTAGATTCACCTTATTCGGTGTATAGATCAAAATGGCAAGAACCCGTAGTGGAGCTGGGAATACAAATGGGAATAGGAATCAACCCCCGGTGATTCAGCAAATACCTGTTGTAGTAGAAGATGTACCAGAGCCAATCACCATGGCTGGAGTACAATCCATGATTCGGGCTATGTTAGCTGAACAAAGGGAAGAAATGAGGTGGATGTTGAATAGGGATGAACCTACCATACCTGTTGAGCAACCGGAGCTGATTCCCGAGCATTCGGAGGAAGGGAACTATAGCCGCCAAGTTAGTCAAGTTGGGACTCAAGGAGAACGAAGGAATGGCCCAGAAAAGGGAAATGACAAGGATGGGCGAATGTATAAGAATTTCTTGGGTGCCAAGCCACCAAGTCTTTCTAGAAGCCCGAAGCCGGTTGACAATATGGATTGGATCTCTGAGATGGAGATGGTGTTTGAGAGCTGCAGCTGTAGCGAGAAACAAAAGACTGTCTTCGCAGTAAGACAGGTGAAAACTAGAATCTTGAGCTGGTGGAAGCTATTAGCAGATATGATGCCACGAGGAGAAGCCCTAAGGATTTCATGGGAAGAGTTCTTGGAACAGTTGAAAATGCAGTACTGCTCAGAGATAGATCTGATAGACCTAAACAACGAGTTTCAGAACCTGAAGAAAGGGAAGATGAGTGTTGATGAGTATGCCACCGCATTCACCAAGAGGATGAAACTATTTCCCTACTTGGTTCCTACTGAACTCTCCAAGAATGATAGGTTTGCTAACGGACTGCCCACAGACTTCGGCCCAATGGTCAAAATGGCAACTCCCTTGAAAACAGTTGTTAAAGCAGCTAAGAATGTAGAGACCCAGATAATAGAAAGGGGTCTAGAAACAGACAAGGTAGAAGAAAAAAAGGAAGCATGAAGGATCTTCAAAATCCAACAAAGAAAGGAAATTCTCAAAGACTGAAGAAGGAGGAAGAGGTGAAGCCAAGTAGTGCAAGAAGTGTAAAAAGAAGCACTTCGGGAAATGTAGCGAAGAGGTGACTTGCTACAAATGTGGAAAGACGGGGCATTATGCCAGCAAGTGTGCGTCCAATAAGAAGGTGTGCTATGGGTGTAACAAAGAAGGGCATATTTCTAGGGACTGCCCAAAGAAAAACGAGGCAGCAAGGCCAAACACGCCACCAAGGCCAAGGGCATTCCACATGATCCTTGACGGAGCAGAAAACCATGCGAGGAATCAAGGATGAGTAATTCATACCCGAGGATCAAGTTCTGAAGTAACCAAGGGGATAGAATCATATGATGTAGCCTATTAGAGGCATAGTCTAGGGTGAACTTGAACACCTATGTAATAGTTTCAAGAAATAATAAATCCTTCGTTTTGTTATCTGATGTGTTAAACTATTATGTGATTTTCTTGTATGGTGACTTGGGGACTACGAGACAATACTTGGGACGAGTATGAGTAGGTGTGAAAGGTAGTAGATGCATATACTACCGGAAGCACATGACTCACTCTTGGATCAGGGAAAGTCACAAGGTTACCAAGAAGCCAATAATTGATTTCGTTTTATTCAAGCATGTTGTTACCATCGTTTTGGTAATGACTAAGAAGATTGTTGTTATTCCGACCCTAGTGGTCATATCAAATTGAGTCCGACTACGATGAGTATGTTACGTGGTTCAGATAACCAAGTTCGATGTAACATCTGACTTAAGCCATAGGATTGAAGTAAAAGATAATCGAAGTGATCGATAGAGGAATCGCGACGGTTGCTTGTAGCTAGAAATGCTACCTTTTAAGATGTGATTAGAACATGAAGGAAGGTATAGTATGTTCTGGAATTTGACTCTAAAAGACCTGATTCCAAGCAATGCATCATACGATGAGAGGTCATTAGAACATGACCCATCAGTCTATTATGATAATCGAAGGAAGAAAATTATCTCAAGTTTGTTAAAGAAGGAATATCCAATAAAGATCGAGATCGTGACATGAAGATCATGACTGAAAGTCTAACATGATATAGATAGCGGGTCCAAGATCGGGCACCGCCTGCAGTCAGGAAGTCTTAGAGTTAGATACCCGTGCGAAGAAACATCCAAGTTACAGTTATTACTTAGGATGAAGAGATAATGTATGGAGTCATCATGTGAGCCCTGTTTCGTTGATGATTCCAGGACGTAATCATCCTAAGGGGGAGATAATTGTAACGCCCGTAGATCTAGGCTAGTCAATTTAGAGATAATAGGGGTCGAAAACGACTTTTTGAGAAAATATTATTTAGAATAAATAATCTTTACCAAGTTTTAGAATATGTCACCAGGTTTCCGTATGTCACACCCCGGCCGTTGGCGGAAACACCGGGCAGTGTAACGTCATTTCTCGTATCATAGTTATCAACTTCTTGAAAACACATGCAATTTAAAATACGTCACCATAAAGTTGGTGAGTCCACAGGTTTTGACTCCATATAAAATAATACATATTCCGAGTTTTAAAAGTATAGTTTTGAAAGTATAATTTTGACTCTCCAACGTTTACTATATATATCCAAGGTATAAAAGTTTACTTACCAAATAAGTAATTTACCTATAAGTCTCATATACTATGGATATAAGTGTTTGTAATTCCATACAAACGTGAGTTGCTACGTATAAATCTTATTTCAATTCTATACGAGTAAAACCACTACGTATAAATCTATTTCAGTTCTATACGAGTATGTGTGATAGGTATAATTATCTACTTAATATACAAGTGGTACCTAGGGTATAAGTAGGGGAAACTTATACATAACATTAATACTTGTATAGCGACGAAGTATAATGTTTCTAACAAGTTGCTACCATGAGTCTGTAACCGCTGCTTGACAACAAAACCTCTGACAAAACAATACACTCATGATTTACCATGAGAAACAATACACTCATGATTTACCATGAGAAACAACACCGCGCGCTTCATTGACGCCAGAATAAGAATAAAAGGAACGAATCGTCACTCGCTTGTCTTGGGTTGTAATCAACCACGAGTGGGGTCGTCAACCCGTATCTTATTCATACATGACTTCCTCGCTCACACGGGATTAACGGTTACAGGTCAAAGGACTTCCACTAAGATCCCCAATCTTAGTTGATGAATGAGGTAGCTCATGTAGACTTTGACGGCTTCCTATAGCTCTAACAACAAAAGCATTTTCATGTCTAAAACCTTAAGTTACTAGACTTTGCTTTTAAACATTACTCCTAACTTCATAATATTTAGGCAGTATAACAGCTATATCTTGAAGTAAAAACTAGGTGTTATCTTTACCTAATACCAATAATAACAACATATAACGTTTCTAGTTTTATCTTGACATAAAACTAACAATAACAACATATCCAGTTTTATCTTGACATAAAACTAATAATAACAACATATAACATATCTAGTTTTATCTTGACATAAAACTAATAATAACAACATATAACATATCTAGTTTTATCTTGACATAAAACTATTAGTTGCAACATACTATGTAACTTAACATATAAAACTTCCGAATATAACTTCGGAACTATATCGCACACAAAATATATATAAAATCCTAAGTATAACTCAAGATCTACATTAATATATTAACGTACCGATAAGGTTATAATAGTTGTATATATTCAAAATATTATATTTAGAACAACTATACCCTGGCTATTATAACTATATACTATCATATAGACATAATAATAACATATATAAGATCTAGCATGCGTTTTCCCCCGAAATATTAGAAAGTGGGGCCGTGAAACTCACCTTAGTAGTGTGATTTTTATGATATCTAAGCGAAACAGTTAGCGTGCGAGTTTGTCGGGGCTCGAGATGCAAGAGGGCTTCAGCAAATAAGAGAGGAAGAAAGGAAATGGTGTAAGGAAGTGAATGGGTCGAAGCCTCTATTTATAGTAATATTCTATGACACTCACGTCGTGAGTGTCATAAAACTCATGTCGTGAGTCTCATGATTCACTCCGTAGATTTGCCATTTGCGTCCCTAGCTTCGAAAGGTGGCCATGTGACTCCTCACGTCGTGAGTGTCATGAAACTCACGTCGTGAATTTTTGATCTTATCCTCTCGCAGCTTCTAGATTCCGATTTATGACAGAATTATTCCTCACGTCTTGAGTGTCATAACACGCAAGTCGTGAATTGGATCTTATCCTCTCGCAGCTTCTAGATTCCGAATTATGACAGAATTTCGTGAGTGTCATAAAACTCACGTCGTGAATTAGCTAGTTTAGGGTTTTTAAAAGCTAAATCTTCGGAATGCCATAACTTTTGCATACGAACTCCGTTTTTGATGTTCTTTATATGAACGTGTAGGTATTTACGAGAACTACAATTCTCTTTTAGACTTAAATAGCTAATTCTAAGTCTATTTTAAATTCCTCTTATTATAGAGATTTATAGTGTTCGGTTTATCATAACTTCTTCATGCAAAGTCAGATTCAGACGTTCTCTATATTTTTGGAATCGTATGGACGTATATTTTGAGTTGTATCATAAAGAAAGTTCATATTTGTATTAGAATTTATCATGAACTGCATAACATTCTTACCACATTACTAGGTTAACATAATCACATTATATGATTGGCATAATCACATGTGATTGTTATTGACCTAATTTTGACGGGTGTTACATTCTCCCCCCGTTAAAGAAATTTCATCCTGAAATTTATCTTCTGGACGAGGAATTGTTAATTAGTTTGGGGAAAATTCTGTGGATATTGCTTAGCACTTGATGTAACTTAAGTTGACATGCGACAGAACCAATTCTTGCTAGAATTTCAATAGGTTCTATATATCGCGGGTTTAGCTTGCCTCGTTTCCCGAATAAAATCATGCCTTTCCAAGGAGAGACCTTCAATATTACTTTATCTACAACTTGGAATTCTAAAGGCTTACGTATTACGTCAGCATAACTCTTTTGACGATCACGTGTAGCCTCTATTCGATCCTTAATTTGCATGATCTTTTGGGTTTGTCTTGTGGATTATTTTTGGTCCAGTACGTAAGGTATCACCTGTACGTTCTCTGGCCATTTGCGTGTCTCCAACTTCTGCCCAACACATTGGGGAACGACACTTTCGTCCATAAAGGGCCTCAAACGGTGCAGCCTTGATGATGGTGTGATGACTATTGTTATAGGAAAACTCAATTTAACGGTAAATTAGTATCCCATGCATTTCCAAAGTCTATCACACAGGCTCGGAGCATATCTTCTAAAGTATGAATGGTTCTCTCACTCTGACCATCAGTCTGTGGATGCTAAGCTGTACTCATATCTAGAGGTGTTCCTAAGGATTTTTGTAGAGATTACCAAAACCGTGAAGTGATTCTACTATCTCGGTCAGAAATAATAGAATTTGGAACTCCATGAAATCTGACAATTTCCTTAAGATAAACTCTAGTCAGCTTCTCCATCTTGTCGCTCTCCTTATATGGTAAGAAATGGGCGGACTTAGTCAATCTATCGACTATTACCCAAATAGTGTCGAACCCACTAGGAGCTTTGGGTAACTTAGTGATGAAGTCTATTGATATCTGCTCCCATTTCCATTCAGGTATTTCTGGTTGTTGAAGTAAACCTGAAGGCTTTTGATGTTATGTCTTTACTCTAGAATAAATCAAGCATTTGCTCACCTAACTAGCAATTTATGCCTTCATGTTTGGCTACAAATATTGTACTTTTAAATCTAAGTACAATTTGTCAGAGCCTGGATGTACGGAATATATGGACTTGTGGTCTTCTTTTAAGACCAAGTCCCTGACTTCACCGAACTTAGGAGTCCAAATTCGATTCACAAAGTATTTTATTTCGTCATCTTTTCATTTAAGTTGCTTTTCCATTCCTCGCAAAGCTTCGTTATTGATGTTTTCTTCTTTTAGAACCTCAAGCTGAGCTTCTCTAATTTGTGCGGTAAAGTCAGAATGGATAGTTATAGTTAATGCTCGTACCCGATAGGGTTTAATATCTTCTTTCCGGCTCAAGGCATCTGCTACCACGTTTGCTTTTCCGGGATGATAATGAATCTCACATTCGTAATCATTCAACAATTCGACCCATCTTCATTGTCTCATATTTTGGTTGAAGATGTGCTGGAGACTATCGTGGTCGGTAAACATAGTACAATTAGTACCTTATAAGTAATGTCTTCTGATTTTTAGTGAAATAACTACAGCTCCCAATTCAAGATCATAGGTAGTGTAATTATTCTCATACACCTTAAGTTGTCGTGATGTGTAGGCAATAACCTTTCCTTTTTGCATCAACACACATCCCAATCCTTGATTTGATGTGTCGCAGTATACGACGAAATCATCTGTCCCATCTGGACGGGATAGGATTGGTGCACTACACATCATTTGCTTTAGTTTTTGAAAAGCAGCTTCTTGTTTGTCTTCCCAGTTGAACTTCATATCCTTTTGGGTTAGTGTTGTGAACGGCTTGGCTATTTTGGAGAGATTCTCTAAGAATCTATGGTAATAACCAGCAATTCCTAAGAATTGACGCACTTCTATTGGCGTCTTTGGTGCTTCCCAATTCTTATTGCTTCAATCTTGGAGGGTTGGACATGAATCCCTTTGTTACTAACTACATGTTCTAAAAATTGTACTTCTCTAATCCAAAATTCACATTCGGAGAATTTGGCATACAACTTTTATTTTCTTAGTAGTTCCAAGATTATTTGCAAGTGTTGACCGTGTTCTTCCTTGGTTCGTGAATATATCAATATATCATCGATAATACTATCACGAATTTATCCAAGTACGTTTTGCAAACAATGTTCATGAGGTCCTTGAACATTGTTGGAGCGCTGGTCAATCCAAAGGCTTAACTAGGAACTTAGATTGACCATACCGAGTCCTAAATGTTGTCTTCGAAACATCGTCTTCTCGTACTCCAAGTTGATGGTATCCTGATCTGAGATTTATCTTTAATCTTCTAGAATCTTCATGTGTTTTAGTCTATCAAACACCATATCCAATTTTAGTTGTGCATCAGTCTAACCATAATTAAACATAGGTGATCAGTCTACGTTTAGTTGTGGTTCGGCCCATGTACAATAAAACTTGACTAAGTAGTTTGACCTAAAACCTTGCATTGAATTCTTATCGAGGGTTTGGGTTTTCTATATTTTTGGGTTATACATGTGTTCTCATCGTGGGACTGAGTTTATACATAACTCTATATCCTTGTGTTTGTTGTATTCATGGATATTATTAATTATTGTTTGTTACTTCAAGTCTAGCTGATAAGGCACAGGCCAGTCAGGACAGTCGGTGGGAAGGATCATTTTAGCATATAGCCGTTCTGAAATCTAGCAACCCAAATCGACATGTCTATCCTTGTCACCGCTCCCGTAAGTAGTCCTTCAGTAGAATATTTAATAATACTTTATATTGTAGGCTAAGGGATATACCTAAACCTAATAGAGTAAGCCCTAAACTATAGTCGTGCTTTCCTAAGAAAGTACTAATTCACTATAGTTAATAGCTCTGATACCATTCTGTCACACCCCGGCCGTTGGCTGAAACACCAGGCAGTGTAACGTCATTTCTCGTATCATAGTTATCAACTTCCTGAAAACACATGTAATTTAAAATACGTCAACATAAAGTTGGTGAGTCCATAAGTTTTGACTCCATATAAAATAATACATATTCCGAGTTTCAAAAGTATAGTTTTGAAAGTATAATTTTGACTCTCCAACGTTTACTATATATATATCCAAGGTATAAAAGTTTACATAAGAAATAAGTAGTTTACCTATAAGTCTCATATACTATGGATATAAGTGTTTGTAATTCCATACAAACGAGAGTTGCTATGTATAAATCTTATTTCAATTCTATACGAGTAAAACCACTACGTATAAATCTATTTCAGTTCTATACGAGTATGTGTGATAGGTATAATTATCTACTTAATATACAAGTGGTACCTAGGGTATAAGTAGGGGAAACTTATACATAACATTAATACTTGTATAGCGACGAAGTATAATGTTTCTAATAAGTTGCTACCATGAGTCTGTAACCGCTGCTTAACAACAAAACCTCTGACAAAACAATACACTCATGATTTACCATGAGAAACAATACACTCATGATTTACCATGAGAAACAACACCGCGCGCTTCATCGACGCCGTAATAAGAATAAAAGGAACGAATCGTCACTCGCTTGTCTTGGGTTGTAATCAACCACGAGTGGGGTCGTCAACCCGTATCTTATTCATACACGACTTCCTCGCTCACACGGGATTAACGGTTACAGGTCAAAGGACTTCCACTAAGATCCCCAATCTTAGTTGATGAATGAGGTAGCTCATGTAGACTTTGACGGCTTCCTATAGCTCTAACAACAAAAGCATTTTCATGTCTAAAACCTTAAGTTACTAGACTTTGCTTTTACACATTACTCCTAACTTCATAATATTTAGGCAGTATAACAACTATATCTTGAAGTAAAAACCAGGTTTTATCTTTACCTAATACCAATAATAACAACATATAACGTTTCTAGTTTTATCTTGACATAAAACTAACAATAACAACATATCCAGTTTTATCTTGACATAAAACTAATAATAACAACATATAACATATCTAGTTCTTGACATAAAACTATTTATTGCAACATACTATGTAACTTAACATATAAAACTTCCGAATATAACTTCGGAACTATATCGCACACAAAATATATATAGAATCCTAAGTATAACTCGAGATCTACATTAATATATTAACATACCGATAGGGTTATAATAGTTGTATATATTCAAAATATTATAATTAGAACAACTATACCCTGGCTATTATAACTATATACTATCATATAGACATAATAATAACATATATATATATATATATATATATATATATATATATATATATATATATATATAATATCTAGCATGCGTTTTCACCCGAAATATTAGAAAGTGGGGCCGTGAAACTCACCTTAGTAGTGTGATTTTTATGATATCTAAGCGAAACAGTCAGTGTGCGAGTTTGTTGGGGCTCGGGATGCAAGAGGGCTTTAGCAAGTAAGAGAGGAAGAAAGGAAATGGTGTAAGGAAGTAATGGGTCGAAGCCTCTATTTATAGTAAAATTTTATGACGCTCACGTTGTGAGTGTCATAAAACTCACGTCGTGAATTTTGGATCTTATCCTCTCGCAGCTTCTAGATTCCGGTTTATGACAGAATTACTCCACACGTTGTAATTGTCATAACACTCACGTCGTGAATTGGATCTTATCCTCTCGCAGCTTCTATATTACGAATTATGACAGAATGTCGTGAGCGTCATAAACTCACGTCGTGAATTCGCTAGTTTAGGGTTTTTAAAAGCTAAATCTTCAGAATGCCATAACTTTTGCATACGAACTCCGTTTTTATGTTCTTTATATGCACGTGTAGGTATTTACGAGCACTACAACTCTCTTTTAGACTTATATAGCTAATTCTAAGTATATTTTAAATTCCTCTTATTATAGAGATTTATAGCGTTCGGTTTATCATAACTTCTTCATGCGAAGTCAGATTCAGACGTTCTCTATATTTTTGGAATCGTATGGACGTATATTTTGAGTTGTATCATAAAGAAAGTTCATATTTGTATTAGAATTTATCATAAACTACATAACATTCTTACCACATTACTAGGTTAACATAATCAGATTACATGATTGGCATAATCACATGTGATTGTTATTGACCTAATTTTGACGGGTGTTACACCGTACATATAAAGAACGGCGAAATCCGAGTTATAACGAAGAAGTTATGACCCGTTGAAGTTGTGCGACGGAACCGGCACGGTACCGGGAAGCGTAAATAGTGAATTTAGGATAGAGCGAGTTTTAGCCTTAGCGATATAAACGAAAGTCGTAGAATTCGTTAAACCGAGAGCGTCCATAAAAGGAACGCCCAAATCTGACTTCGTATGAGGAAGTTATGTTTTTTGAAGATTCAACTTAGCAGTGTACAAATCGAAGTTCGAATATTAGATTGAGCGGTTTTTAGCCGACACAACCTAAACGAGAATCGAAGATCTCGTTAATAGTAGCGTAACGATAAAAAGACAGACGAAAACGAATGTCGGATGAAGAAGTTATGAATTTTTAATGGACCAATAGTGTCCCGGCCTGTTAAAAATATAACTTTTAAAATAGAATCAATATTAACCGGCGGGGTCTAAACGAAAGTTGTAGAGTATGTTCCCACCTTCGCGTGGATATAAAGAACGTCAAAAACGGATCTCGTATGAAATCAAAAATTTTCTTTTATTTTAAAACTTTGCGGATAAACTTATCCTTACAATCCATATGAAAACTTGTTGTTATCTATTCCTAAGCAATATCTCATAACTCCTAAGAAGTAGCTCAAGAATCCGATCTTCAAACTACGGAATAGAAATCCATCTATGCGATCAGATTCAACATATTCTTTCTTTAAGTTTCTTCACTTTTTCTTTGATTTTTAAAACATCACCATGTGACCCAGTCACATCATGTATCAAGAATCTCATAATAGAAACTTAACAGAGTTAGATAGTGGACTTTACCTGAAGTAGAGTCAAACTTATTGACTTTAACATCCTTAGGTAAATTTGGCAGCTTCACAACCAATGCCCCTTTCTTTGGCAATATAAACATATGGACCCTTTGATAATTGTACACGGGACTATCACAGACTTAGCTTTTCTCTTTACCATTTGATCAACCGAGTTGACTATGGCCAATTCCTTTCCATTGGGAAGAGAATGCTCTTCTGGATTTCCTGTGTCACTATTGTCAATGTCCATCTAGTTTTAAGGAAGTTGATCTTAACAAATAGATAAGATCATTAAGGGTCTTGTCATAGTCTGTTTCATAGGTGTCCTAAAGGAATTCACTATGTGACTTAGAAAGTGATTGAACCACCAACTTTCTCAAGACTTTGACACCCAACTCTCCCGGCTTGTCAATATGTGACTACATCTCCAAGACGTGACCACACCTAGACCTTGCCTTGCCAATTTGGCTTGAGTGACCTTAAACTTTTCAAGAACTTGTGGGTTGGGGAGAATAATTGGAGGAGGTGAATGAAGTATGATTTCCAAGGGACATCATCTTCATTTATGAAAGCTTGTTTCAAGAGATTTGGGAAGATCATAAATGTCTAGACCAAACATATTTTGGGATACATTCAAGATAGTTGATTTTAAAGTCCATAATATGACACCCAATATGAAATATTAAGGCTAGGACCCAACAAACTATTTTATAACTTAGAAGAGGTATGCCATAATCCAAGCTATAAAATATTTGAAGGTAGGTGAATGACGATTCACCAATTTCCACCAAGATAAACGAAATGTATTATTAGGTTTTAATTGGTTTTGAAACTCCTAGATCTTTGAGATTCATTGAACTGTTCAATGGCATGTTTCAATCTCGAGTGTGCCCTTCAGGTTTTGTGACTGGGATGCCGAGGATCACAAAACAAGGTGTGAAGTAACCATGCAAATTACTTGGTACCCTTAAGTGTTTACCCCTCAATCGATGTGCCGGTTAACCACACACGCTCCATCGATACTATGATAAACATTAAGTTACCCTTTGCCTACCTTGTTAAATACGAGTTAGTGTGCCGGTTAACCACACACGCTCCACTAACCGACTTAAACAAAGTGCAAAGTGTAATTTCATGGATTAGCACCTTATTCACATTTTCCTAAGTAACTAAGATTGGGAATTATTAAGAGTTTAGTTACTTAGTATTTATCATTAATACTTTTAATGAAGGGAGAATTATAGTCCTGTCAAACCCGTTCGGCTAACGACCCTCCACCGGTCAAGCAAGCGGTGGGTGAGAGTGGACACCCATTAAGTTGCCATTTTATAGGCAACAACCTTATACCCACCTTATAGACCGGCTTCGTGAATGAGGCATACTAGCGGTAAGACTGACTTTACTCTTATACATATATATATATATATATATATATATATATATATATATATATATATATATATATATATATATATATTATTAACTTATAATATTATAAAGTATAAGGGTTGAATTTTAACTTTGAAAATTCTAAGGGCTAACTTGGAATTAAAGTATTCATAAGTGAAAACTTTTCAAATTCCAAAACTTGAGGGCAAGTTTTGAAACTATTCAAAACTAATTAATTCCATAACTTATGTGTTTAAAGTAGTTTTAATCCAAAAACTCTTCAAGTTCCATAACTTGAGGACAAGTTATGGAAGACTTTAAACTAATAAAAGAATTAACTTTTCTTTGTTTTATAACTTATGGAATTAATTAAGGTTACACTTTATTTATTTATTTATTAATGAAGTGACTCTTGAACCTCCATAACTTAAGAACAAGACTCTTCATCTTTTGTAACCATTGCCAACTTTTATGAGTTTTATGAAACTTAAATGTGACTTTTCATATAACTTGAGGACAAGTTACAAAAACACATTTTAGAATCAACTCTTAGATTAATTTGGATTGAAAACAACTATTTCACTCAACTTTTCTATTAATCTAAGCAACTCATAAGAACAAGATAATTCAAATCAAACTTTTTCATGTAATTAGTCTAAACCTTAAACTAATACAAAACATGAATCTATTGACAATTATCTTTGAAATTGGATTAGCATGAACATTACCACATCAAAAACAAGTTTATAAGTTCAAAAACATCTTAGGGTAATGTTCCTAGTCCAATTCCAGCCAAAAAAAATCGAATTTATGCTGTCTGGGGGTCCAACTCGTTGAGTGCATGAACCAACTCGGCGAGTTGGATCGATTTGATCACTTTTAGGCATGGACTCGCCGAGTCTGATGATCAGACAGCAACAATTTCGATTTTTTAAGCAGTTTTGCAAGTATAACAAGAAAACAAGCCTAGACTTTGATACCACTGTTGGGTTATGAGCATTCTAACACTCCTAAGTGTACATGCAACCCTAAATACCTTGGATCTATGTTTTCTCTATTATACATGCAAATAAGAACTTCCAAGGTATTATCCTAATCTAGCATACAAAACAATGAATGTAACAAGATAGAATACATACCTCTTTGATGTAGAAGGTCTTCATGAAGCTTGAGTGCCTAGTGCCCCAAGTGTGACACCTCAAATGGTTCACACAACACCAAATACAAATGGAATGACTTGAGAGAATTCTACACTTCATGAAAACCGGCTAGCCCTTTCTTACTCTCTCTAGTGGCCGATTTTGGTCAAGAATAAGATGCTTATATAGTTAGGGTTACACCATGTAAACCCTAATTGACATGGCCTTTCATTTCCATGATCCATGGGTACAAATACACTATGGAGCATCCATGGAGCATCATATGGGTTTTAGCCCAACTAGATAATCCATGGAGCATTAGCCCACTATATAAGTATGGATGATTTGCACAATAAACCCATATATTTAATTAGTCTTCTTTTGATCACTTAATTAATCCTAGATTAATTCTTGATCAATACTAATTAAATAATCTTATTATTCTTATTATTAATATACTAGAACTTATAATATATTAATAACCATAAGTGTCTTATTCCTCTCATTTAGTCTATCCAAGTGCATGATGCCATGCAACCCAAATGGACCATGCCGGGTCGGGTCAAGTCTTACCAATTATAGTTATGGACTTAGACATTAATCCAACAGAAGGCTCTTGCCTTCAGCTTTGGCGGAATACTGGGTCTTCCTACCTCCTTCTTCTTCGGGCAGTCCCTCGAAATATGCCCTTCTTTGTTGCACTCATAACAGACCTTCTTAGTGAACGTGCACTCGTTGGCATAGTGCCCAGGCTTTCCACACTTGAAACAGGTGACCCTTCCGTCACATTTTCCTTGGTGCTTCTTCTTACATTTGTCGCACCATTTTGATTCGGCTCCTCCTCCTCTCGAACTAAACTTTGAGAATTTACTCTTCTTGCTGGACCTCAAGGATCCATCAAATTTCCTTTTCTCACCAACCTCCGCTCACTCCAGACCCTTCTCTAAAATTTGGATCTCCACATTCTTAGCAGCCTAGATGGCGGCTTTCAGAGTGGTTTCTTGCTTGACCATCGGACCAAAGTCCGCTGGTAATCTGTGGGAAAACTTGTTAACCTTGGAGAGTTCGGTTGGAACTAGGTAAGGAACAAGCTTCATTTTCTCTGTAAAACTTGCAGCGTATTCAACAACGCTCATTGTTCACTTCTTCAGATTGTGGAACTCATTGTTGATTTACAGAAGATCCAGCTCCGAGCAGTATTGCATCTTCAATTGCACCAGAAAATCCTCCCAAGACATCATGCTTGTTTCACCCTTGGGCATTCAATCAGCTAGTAGCTTCCACCAACTTAGTACCCCAGATTTTAATAGAGGAATCGTGAGAGCAGTCTTCTGTCTGTTACTACACTTGCAACTCTCAAACATTGTCTCCATCTCGAAGATTCAGTTCATGACTTCCACCAGTGTCGGGTTTCCAGATAGACATGGTGGTTTGGATTCCATGAAATCCTTGTACTTGCATCCACGTCCGTCATTTCCTCCATCCTGGTTGTTTCATCTAACTCTCAGTGGGTTGGCTTGACCAACAGTCCCACTGTAGTTCCCTCCTTTTGACTGCCCATCATTCAACTCAGGTTGTTCGAGTAGTATTGTAGCTTCTTCTCGATTATGTTGAAGCAAACGTCCAGTTTCCTCCATTCGACGATACAACATCATTTGGATCATCGCTTGTACTCCGTCCATCGTGATTGGCTCAGGAGCATCTGCTACAACAGGCATTTGCTGAATCACTGGGGGTTGATTCCTATTCCCATTTGCATTCCTAGCTCCACTGCAAGTTCTTGCCAGTTTGATCTATACACCGAATAAGGTGAATTTAGATCTTTATTTAGGATAGACGTTTAAATCATCCTTATCGCTCCGAAACATTTACATGCTAGTTCTAATATCGTAGTCGTACGTTTAGAATCCTAAACACATAAGGTTTCCAGATCCAGTCGGCAACAGACCATAGATCCGAACAAATAACAGCATATAAGGCATAAATCATTTAGCACATAAAGCATATTAGGCATACTTTCCTAAATAAGGTAGTGTTCACATCTCACAATCATCACTTAGCATTCTAAGTTTAAGTCTAGAAGTCCTACGAATTCCTAGTTCGCTTAAACTAATGCTCTGATACCAACTGTGACATCCCCATTTCTACGGCCAAAAAAAGACCGATTTTGTTTATGCTTTATTTAAAAATTAGAGTAACATTTTAAATAAAAGTTTTGCGGAATTTGTTCCCAAAATAAAATATGATAAAGATTTATCAAAGCATTTCCATAGAAATGTATTTCATTAAAAGCCTTGAGATGTCATGTTCGATACAGATCAAAAGCATAAAAAGTACAATATAAGCCTTACTACATTTATTCATATCTACAGGCCTATATCCGTAATCCCTCATCCAAAACATCACATCTATGCTCGAACACCACTACCTGTATTACATGAAACTGAGTGCGTCATGCTTGGGAGCCTGGTGAGCACATAGGGTTTTCAACCCACAATAAATAAGTTATTTAATTTCATCAACCAACAATAACCCGATTACCCGTTCCCGTTATCCTCACTTTACGTCCCTAAACACCTATCATAGGGGACCTAGCCTAAGGATCATCATCGGGATGGACAGTACTGCTAAGGGGATTCCTCATCAATAAATGTCCTTAAGGCAACAATGAGGGGGATGAAGTACATCGGTGAACACATCGTTCACAAACACCTAGAGATTACGAGCCTGCTAGTGTTCCGCTGGACTGTCTAGAAGATTCTGTGGCCGTCATCCGTACTTCGCTAGATAACAGAATCAACAACAACAACATCGAGGCCTCTCATCATTTTATCACACATCGTCTACTACATCTACCCATGTTTTACCCTAATATTTTTGTAGGTATAAAATACATATACAGTTTAAATCATTTAAAACATGTATACAAATCGTTCATCCAACGTAGATAGCAAGTATAAAGATAATATGCACACATAGCATGTAATTTATATAATCATATCTATGTATAAGATGAAAGTGACTATGCACTCACCTAAAAAGGTGGTGATTCCAAACTCAGACAACGCTTTGCTTCTTAAAAATAATTTCCTTCGACGAAACCTAGTATTATTACCACTGGATTTTTTTCTAATATTTACTGTGACTAATTATTAGTCTTATTATTATTATTATTATTATTATTATTATTATTATTATTATTATTATTATTATTATTATATAAGCATTTAAACAATATTTTCCAACCACTATGTACAGACAGGGGCGAGACATAAAACACCGGAGGGTAGGACCATTTTGGCATATAGCACTTCTGAAATCCAACAACCCTATGCGGCTCTTTAAACCAGATTCCCCGTACCGCGAGTAGTTAAAAAGATATAATAACGACACTTATATAACTCATAATAATAGCCGAAATAATTATTATAAGGTCCTAATAATGTTATTATAATTAATTAAAAGCTATATTAAAAATAGCATAGGCGTAGCTTACTTACAACGGGTTTTCTCGAAAAACGGGCTTCGTTTGGAGCAGCGTTTCCGAGCCGAAAAGCTCTTCTTCTCGTAGCCTTCGAGCACTCCAGGGCTATCTTCTAGCGCTAGGGGAGTTCCCTAAGGCTTAAGGGGTTTTGGGAGGTTTAGAGAGAGAGAGAGAGAGAGAGAGAGAGAGAGAGAGAGAGAGTAGAGAGAAGAAATAATGGGAAAGGTGTGAAGAAAATGAGGATGAGAGAGGTTCTATTTATAGGGTGAAATATGGCTGAAGTTGGTGCCACATGTCACCATTTGGTGGCAAGACTTGGGGAGAAAGCAATGGCCAAGATTGTGCCACGTCACCCATTTTCGCACAGCACACTTCTGACTTCTAAAATCCATAACTTTTACATACGAGCTCCGTTTCTGACGTTATTTATATCCATGCGTAGGTAAAAATAAGATCTACAACTTTCATTTTGACTCCATCGGCTAATTCTCAACTAATCTTAAATTTAACAGTACGAGGATATTATACTGTTAAATGTCCGCGTAAAATTCATAACTTCTACATACGGACTCTGTTTTCGTCTGTCTTTCTACCATTGAGTTCCTATTAATGAGATATTCAATTCTCATTTGGGCCGCGTAGGCCAAAAACTGGTCGATCTAAAATTCGAGTTTCGGGTTGTGCACTGCTAAGCCAAATCTTAGAAAATTCATAACTTTCTCATACGAAGTCAGATTTGGGTGTTCTTTTATGCACGCTCTCGGTTTAACTTATACTACTAATTTGGTTTATATTACTAAGGCAAAAAATTCCTCTATCGTAAATTCACTACTTACATCACACAATGTCGTGCCAGTTTTGTCGTGAAACTTCGACAGGTCATAACTTCTTTGTTATAACTCGGATTTCGGCGTTCTTTATATGTCTGGAATGCTTGTCACGACCAATACAACTTTCTTCATAGATATTGGGTTTTTCTTACACTTTATTTTTTATGTTGATTTTTATCCTTTATTTATTATATCATTATAACAAGTAATAAGCACATAAATTCACATAATTCACGTATGACTCAAATAATTCATCTTTATTACTTCAAAATAGGTTATAATGGTTAACCGGACTATTAAATCACTATACTAATGCTTAGCCCAGAAACACGGATGTTACAGCATACATCCTCTCCGACCTCAAAACCCCAAGAACCTCTCATAGATACTCCTCATGCTGCCCTTTGGATCTCGAATATACTAAGTATCGTCGATGAACACGATCACCGACCTGTCCAACGTAGGCCTGCACACCCGGTTCATTAGATCCATGAATGTCGCCGGTGTGTTGGTGAGCCCGAAAGGCATCACCACGAACTCATAATGCGCATAACGAGTTCTAAATGCCATCTTCTGAATATCCTCCTCGCATACTCTCATCTGGTGATATCCTGATCTCAAATCAATCTTGGAAAACCAATATGCCCCCTACAGCTGATCGAATAAATCAACAATCTTCGGAAGTGGATAACAATTCTTGACCGTCAGCTTGTTCAACTCCCGGTAATCAATGCACATCCGGTGCGAACCATCCTTTTTCTTGACAAAAAGGATCAACGCTCCCCACGGCGAGCTGCTCGGCCTGATAAATCCCTTCCCCAGTAGCTCCTGGAGCTGTGAGGATAACTCCTGCATTTTTGGAGGCGCAAGGCGATAAGGTGCCTTGGTGATAGGCGCCGCTCCTGGAATCAAATCCATCAGGAACTCCACTTGCCTCTTGGGAGGCACACCTAGTAATACCTCGGGAAAAACATCCGGAAATTCACTCACTATCGGAACCTCGGCAATGGAACTCGGTCTCTCGGTAGCAACCCGCATATCCATCACACACGCTACAAAATCCATACAACCCTGCTGCAAACTTTGGCTCGCCCTGGAAGCAGAGCAAAAAGCTGACCCAGATCTGGTACCCTCGCCATACACTGTAAGCACTCCCTCACTAGGGTCTCGTATAGTCACCAACTGACGCTCGCAGTCGATCACTACTCTAAAACGGCTCAACCAATCCTTGCCCAGGATGACACAGACATCCCCCATCGCAATCGGTACCAAATCAATCAGAAATTAGACACCAGAGATCTCTAGCACACATCCTCGGAACACATCAGTAGCGAAAACTGCATGCTCGTCCGCTATAGAAACCCTCAGGGGTCAACTCAACGACTCACGTTGGACACAGATGTGACGACTAAAAGCTAAGGACACAAAGGATCGACTCACACCCGAGCCCTCAGCTGAAAAGCTCTCCCACGAGCCCTTGGAACCTCGGCCTTCATCGGTCGAACATCAGTAGCATGCAAAGTAGCAGGAGTGGAACCCTGGGCTGATCCCTGAACAAGCTAAGGGCACTCGACCTTTCGATGGCCGCTCTGATTGCAGTGGAAACAGACTGCAAATCCCTTGGGGAAATCCTTCGCCATATGCCCCTCCTTGTCACATTTGTAGCGAATCCCCGCCCGACAAGATCCCTCATGACTCTTGCCGCACTTACCAACAGTGCGGCCCTTCTGGCCTCCTGATCTCGAATCAGTGGGCTTAGCCCGCTTGGTTGGCAGCTGCAACTGCATCAGCCGCCAGTCTCTCCCCTAAGACTCCACATCCTCCCTGGCCCGAGTCTCCAGCTCGATCTTCCTACTCCTGGCATTTGCCTAAAGTTCAACATATGTCTGATAAGACGAGTTCACCATGAACTCTCGAATATCCCTCCTCAGAATGCTCAAATACCGACTCATGCGTGCCTGCTCAGTTGACACATGCTCAGGGCAGAACAACACCCTCTCGTGAAACATCCGCGTAATCACAGTCACTGACTTTGTCTTCTGCCTGAGAGACAGAAACTCCAGGGCAAAGTGTTCCCTCTCCACCGGAGGAACATAATCATCTCGGAAAATCACAACAAACCTCTGCCAAGTCACTACAGCATGCTCTGTAGGAGTAAAACTGACCGTCATAAACCACCAGTCTTTCGCTCCTAAGCGAAGCTGTTTCAGTGTGAACCGCACTCTCAAATGCTTTGGGCATGAACAAGTGTAGAAACAACCCTCGATATCATAGATCCATCTTATCGCAGCAATCAGATCCGTAGTCCCATCAAACTCTGGTGGCTTCGTGTTGCTGAACTCCCGGTAAAGCAACGAGTCACCTCCTTATGGCCTGGCAGCAGCGACTGTTGCGGTGGCTACAACAGCAGCCGCCTCAGAAACTACAGCATATCGCTCATCAAACGTCTCAATCAAAGTGGTCTTAATAGACCCAAACATCTCTAAGAATTGCCTCATGTATGGCTGCAGCCACCTCGTCATGAATCATCCTGCTAATCTCATCATCGCTAACTCCACTACTTTGTGGGGTGTGGCGTGTACATACCATGATGTCTCTGAAACACAACACAAAATCATCAGAGACTCGCTCGAGCATAATCACCTTCGACTACTCATCTCTACTAGCTCCTTAGCATCCTAAGGATTCTTACTTGGATTGCACACAGACCGGGTGCTTTCAGTAGTATGGGCCCAATACTACCTTCCACACCACACCTGTAGTCACCCCTAGTCCTCCTCCTAGGATTCTAATTCACAAATACTCTATATCTCACGAATCACAAGCTACTCTCTCAGTAGACCCCTCTCTTAAACTCATCTAAGTATCTCTTCCTAGATCATCTCCTGACTCAGAACTCAGCACACACTCAAGCAAATAATAGATAACATTGATTAAAATATCTCCTAGGCTAAGGCATCACAAATCAGGCAACTCTAGCCCTAGAATATGAAATACCTAGCCTACCCTCTAGCATTTTATCTTAACAAAATATCTTATAACACAAAAAGTAAGGGTATTTTGGGAAATCACCGTTCGGGGTCTTGCTGATTGTACACACCGCTTCAACTTGTTTTCTCTTAAAACTCATTCTCGTTTTGGAAAAATTCTTTTCTTTTGAAAATTCTTCTCATATCCTCAGTTTGAGTCCAAACACACCCGGAGGTGCCTCCGAATCCCTCAAACCAAGGCTCTGATACCAACTTGCAACAACGTAAATTTTCAAACCATTTATTGTTGAATTTCAAAACACATTTATTCCAATAATAAAAACACAAAATGTCACAATGTCAAATCATCAAAACTCATGTCCAAAAATTGTATATAAAACTCAAGGATCCTCTCAATCATAACTTAATCTCTGATGTGTGTAAAATCAAGCCGGCGCCTTCCCGTGATCATGAGAAGTACCTGAAACACATAACACATAACACGGTAAGCACAAAGCTTAGTGAGTTCCCCAAAATACCACACACAACTCATTAGCCACTCTAGGCCATAACTCAATAAGACCCTCCGGTCAATGTGTCTCAGTGGGACCCTCCGGTCCCAACTCAGTAAACTCATAACGACAATATTCAGCATAAATCACAAAGACATAATGCATAATATCATAATACATAGATAAGCACATAAGACAGATCAATCATGCAAATATACCACTCTTGGTAAGTATAGTGAGAAGACTCACCTCATAAGCTAGCAAGTAAAAGTCTCGTACTCGGGAATCTCGAACCAGCCTTCTCTTAACACATTGGATAAATATCTCTAATCAATATCTCACTCATACTCAAATACACCAAAGGTTTTTCTCTCATTCTCTCTAACTCTTGAAATGGGTAAAAGAACATTTTACCCCTCCATGGTCTCCATTACTTATGTTGACCAAACCCTAAAGTCAACAAAAGTCAAACTTGAGTCAACAATCCTAGTTTGACTCGACTCACCGAGTGAAATCATGTGACTCATCGAGTACAGTCATCCCTCATAAGTCTTTGTAAGGATCCAGCTCGTCGAGTTAAACCCTAACTCACCAAGTTACAACATAGCTAGCTCATCAGGACAAACCCTAACCGACTCGTCGAGTCGGCTCCTCGACTCGGCAAGTCCATTCAGACTCTTTTCTCATTCAGACGATTTCAAGGCAGAGAACTTTCCCAAACTCTAGATCTACACCCTTAAGACTCATTTATCACGTAAAGTCGTATGCTTTACGTCCATGCATGGCATTTAGGGCTTAAAATGCCAAAACGTACCTTAAAAAGGGTTTTTCACTGAATAGTATTATTATGGCTTAATAAAGCAGGGACTTTTGGACTCTAGGGACCTCACATGGTCCAGATCTGAATTCCAAACCTCTATCTTAGCTCAAAACACTCTAGGTCCTGATATTAGATAGAAAAGCCCTAAACTCCCAAAACCATGAGATCTACTCAACAAAATGAGAAAGGTGCAAGCTTTATACCTTTCCCAGAAGCTCTGAGGTGAAATAGCTATGGATCTAGCAGCTCTTTCTCATCTCTTGGTTTGGAATCCTTCTATTATCTTCAAAAGATGCACCAAACACTCAAGGTTAGCTCAAAACTCTCTCTCTAAGCTTACAGGTTGATTAAGGTTTACTCTCAGAGAAGTATAGCCGCAAATGAGGCTATAAGTTCCCTTAAATACACCCCAAACCCGGGGATTTAGGGTTTCTCATCACAACGTCTACTCGCCGAGTCGGCTCTTGGACTCGTTGAGTAGGTCATTAATCCCACGTGGCACATCGCGACTCTACTCGACAAGTAGTAGCACCGACTTGTCGAGTAGCTCAATATTCCTCAAAATAAATAAATAAATAAACAATATACCTAGAAGTCTGGATGTTACAATTTATTAAACTCTTTTGGGCTTATGGGCCCTATTACGCCATGCTTTCACGTAAAGTTGCCAACTTTACGTGATTAAGTACTTCAAGGAGGTCAGACTTAGGTTTCTCTTAACCAAATAAAAGCTAAATGCAATGTTAGAAAGTCAGAGGAGTAAGTTGGGCGTACAAGCTCGTATGCACAATGTACATGCCCTAAAGTGTGTACACTTAGTGTATAAGCTGAGTACACTCCTCCTACTCAGCAGTGGGCTGCGGTATTTGGGCCTTCAGTGGTGGGCTCCGTTTTTAGACTCTAGGAGTTTTGGGCTCTATTGTAAGCCTTAGCCTGGTTAAGATAGGTGTATTGGTCTCCTTTGTGGGCTTATAGTTTCATGGGTTGGGCCTTTTGGGACTCAAGCCCATTATTGTAAATGGGCCAAATATGGTTGGGCCTATTGAAAGGAAAATGCTTTTGGGCTTTGGTTGGGATTGTACCATAATTTTAATCATGGTATTTTTTATAATTACAGTGTAAGATTTTTGGAGATTGGTAGCTGAGCAGTTATTATTTTTAGCAGACCGAGGTGAGTCTCTTCCCGGTATTACGGGTCGAAGGCACCAAGGCCGACCCATTATCTGTTGATGCAATATGATAGTTGTTGTGTGTAACATGTTATGATCAGGTTGAAATACACCCTAGGGCAGAGCCCAATATGATATGTCAGGTTGAAATATACCCCAAGGTGGGGCCTACTGTGACATGTTTGGGTTGAAATAAACCCCAGGGTGGGGGCCCATACTTGTGTTCGGTTGGAATAAACCCCATGGCGAGGCCCTTTGGTATGACTAGTATGTGTAATTTTTGGAAAACTCACTAAGAGTTAGCTTACAGTTTTTATTATGATTTCAGGTACTTTTGGTACTAAGGGGAAGGGTCCGGCTTGATGGTGTAGCATTCACTCTCCACTATTTTTCGCATTTCTTGTTGTTGACACTTTGATGAATTTTTATGATTATGTATTGGATTTTGGTATTGAACTTATGATTGTAATCTCGAATTAAAATGAAAAATTTTCTCTGGTTTATGGGATGTTACAAGTTGGTACAAAGCCTTGGTTTGAGGGATTCAGACACGCCCTCAGTTGTGTTATTGTTAGCATGATGTATTTTCAGTTTGAGGATGGTGATAGCTACAAGAGGAGGTTCAGGTTCGGTTCAGGATCGAGATCAGGATTAGGTTCAGGTTCTGGTGCGGAGCCTATTGATGAGAGCCTGCAAGAGCTTATCGCAGCCGAGGTTACTCGCGACATAGTTGACTCTACCCCTACGATCTTCGGTACCATCAAGGAGGGGATCAAGGAGCGGCTCAGGTCCTTCTGAGCAGAGATCGTTGTGGGCCAGATTGAGACTCGAACTCCCTCATTTCGGGAGCTCAAGGCGTGTGGTGCGCCCGAGTTCTTAGGGGTTAAGGACCCCATTGCTAGTCGTCGCTGGATCGCTGACACGGTGAATGCTCAGCGCACAAGCTTTTGCACTGACATAGCAAAGGTGCGATTCGCGTCCTGTATGCTGAGGGACCGAGCGCGGGACTGGTGAGAGGAGGTTACCTACGAGGTATGGATGGCAGGTGTAACTGTGATGACATGGGAGGATTTTGTGCAGAGGTTTGATCGAGATTTTGTACCAGACATTGAGGTGTAGCAGCTGGTGAGGGAGTTTCAGGACCTTCACCAGACCACGAAGACCGTGGCAAAGATTACCACCAAGTTTTGGGAGAGGGCGATGTTGGTTCCGTAGTACACAGCAGATGAGGAGATGAGTAAGACGAGATATCATGCTATGCTGAGGGATGATATCCGGGAGTTTGTGAGCTTCTCGAGTTAGAGGTCCAGATGAAGCGGAAGCCGAAGCAGGTTCAGACGGTAGTGGGTCGGGATAAGAAGTCTAAGACCTCTGATGTGCACAGCAGAGGCCAGCCGGGTCGGGGCAGTTGCACCATGTGCCGCAAGCCGCACAGTGGAGCTTGTCGATCTGTTGGATCAGGATGTTTCGGTTGTGGTTAGGCAGGCTACATGAGCAAGGACTGCCCTAAGAGGACCTTGATTTGTTTTCACATCAACCATACTGACCATGAGAAGGACGATTGTCTGAGATTGTGTGAAGGAGTAGTGGTGGCGTCTGTGCCCGCCACTTTGAGGATTATAGATGGCCGCTAGGGCAAGGAGGAGGCTCCTGCAGTGAAAAACATAGCATTTTCATTGACAATAGATGAGGCCTGAGCAGCACTGAACGTCGTGACTGGTATGTGGCTTATCTCTTACTTATTTTGTTTTATTGTTATGCTTACGTTTTTATGATCTTGTATAAGGACCTTTTTAGTAAATGGATTGTCGGCTCAGGTTCTTTTTAATTCGGCGGCTACCCGATCCTTTGTATCTCTTGCGCTTAGCAAGAGGTTTTGAGATGCTCCAGGGACTTTGGAGTCTCCTCTGGAGGCAGAGATCACTGATAATGTGACATCCCCAAAATCACGTCCATAAAAGACCGATTTTCATTTATGCTTTTAAATAATTTCAGAGTAAATCCTTTTGATTTGAAAGAGTTACGGAATTTGTTCCCAAAACAAAACATGATAAAATAATATTTATCAAAGCATTTCATCAAGAGATGCATTTTCATTATATAATCAAAACTCGGGATGCCATGTTCCAATACAGACCATAAAGCATAAACGATAACATTACAAGTCATTCAAAAAATATATACATATACAGACTTGTAAACAAAACAACTTGATGATTCAACCATCTTATGCCCTCGCGCCACTACCTGTAATACAATTAAAACTGAGTGGGTCAGGCTTGGGAGCCTGGTGAGCATATAGGGTTTTCAACCCACAATAAATAAATTATATTTAATTTCACCAACCAATCACTATCCCGATTACCCATTCCCGTTATCCTCACTTTACGTCCCTAAAACAACATCTATCTCAAGGGACCTAATCTAGGATTTTCATCGGGACGGACATCACTGCTAAGGGGTTTCCTCAACAATAGATATCCTAAAGGCAACCATGAGGGGGATAGAGTACACTGGTGAACACATCGTTCACAACACCTACAGGCTATGAACCTGCTAGCGTTCCACTGGACTGTCTAGAAAGAGTCCGTGGTCGTTATCCATACTCCGCTGAATAACTAGATCAACAACAACAACAACATCGAGGCCTCTCATCTGTTAATTACACACCAACTATCTACCCATGTTCTACCCAACATATTAGTAGATAAGAATATATATTTTCATACATAGTTTAAAACCTGTATATAATTTTCATTCAATATATATTCCACATAACAGATGAGGCATACCACATAACACGTATTTCATAGAAAACAAATCAGATCTATGAGATAGAATATAGTGAATATCCACTCACGCATATAACCACAAAATATACACATAACAAGTATATCGTATAAAATACTTCATAGTTACGTGTTAGAAGAAAGTAACTACACACTCACACCTATAAACCACAATTTACTTAATACATTCAAACCATACTTGTATTATTATCGTGTTTATGAAAGGTAGTATACACTCACTTGATCAGAAGATGATCGGACAGCACTACGACTTGCAGAAGTCGTAATCCTCAGCAGATCTGGAAGATCTCCACAAAAATCGAACTTCTCACGGGCAGAGCTTCGACTCGGGAACCGCACTTCTCGGGATCTTTGGGATCTCGGGACTTGCCTCGGGGCTCGAGAATAATACCGGGGCTTCGGGGTATTTCTGGCACGCAAAACGATGCAAAACGGGAGAGAGAAGAGAAAAAATTAGCAAAAGAGCCGGCTGCCCTCGCATCCTATTTATAGGAGGCTGGAGCCTCGGAGTACGCAAGGCGTACGCCTGTACGCGGGGCGTACAGGTCCGAAACGTCATGGCATGCGTCATCCGAAGCCACTTGCTGCGAGTGTCGACATCTTCGGTGTACGCGGGGCGTACTTCGGATCAGATCGCTGACTCCCCTTCGGATAATGCTGGATTTTTCAATTAAAAATAAATACAAAATATTTAATAAACTTCGGAAATTCATATCTTCTCCATACGAACTCCGTTTTCGACGTTCTTTATATCCACGCGAAGGTGAGACTACGCTCTACAAATTCCGTTTAGACTTCGTCGGCTAAATTTGAATTTATTTTTATTATTTATTTTTAATAGGCCGGGACAGAAACTTTCGTTATAAATTCATAACTTCTTCGTTTGACGTCCGTTCTCGCCTAACTCTTTATCGCTTTGATACCAACAACGAGACCTTCGATCCTCGTTTAGATTGCTTCGGCTAAAAACCGCTCGATCTCAAATCGAGTATTTCAGGCTGCATACCGCTAAGCCGAAACTTCGATAAATCATAACTTCCTCATATGAAGTCAGATTTGGGCGTTCTATATATATATTCGGAAACCTCGTTTCAACTACTACAACATTAACCAAAGATATTAAGTTTATTTTACACTTAAATTTTGACGCTTATTTTTATTCTTAATTAATCAAACTACATAATTAAGCAATTAAGCACAAAACACATAATACTCAAATAATACACTCTTATTATTTCAAAACGGGTTACAAAGGTTAACCTAGACTATTACATTGCTAAAAATGGCAAGCCCGGAAACACAGGCGTTACAGATAATCTTACTGTGAGTGTTGCGAGTATATTCCGGAGAAGTATTCTGAACATGTTCGACGAGAGGTTTCCTATCGACTTGGTACCAATCCCCTTAAGGGGATTGAAGGTGATCATCGGGATGGACTGGTTGGGGCCCAATTGGGTGGTTATTGATTATGAGCGGTAGTTGGTGAGACTTCAAACCCCAAGTGGGGGAGAACTAGTCATTATTGGTGAAAGAGTTTCACATGGGCCAACTCTTTGTTCAATAGTGAGGGCTAAGAGGCTTACTTAGCAGGGTTGTTCTAGGTTTCTAACTTATGTATCGGATTCAAGGATGGAGACCACGTTAGAGTTGAGTGGGGTACCTACTATGTGGGGCTTTCCCGATGTTTTTCCTGAAGAGCTGCCCGGAGTGCCTCCCGAGAGGCAAGTTGAGTTTTCAGATTGATTTGATGTTTGGTTCGGCTCTGATAGCCAAGGCACCATATCGCCTAGCTCTGCCTTAGATGCAGGAATTGTCTATGCAACTGAAGGAGCTGCTAGGCAAGGGTTTTATTCTTCCTAATAGTTCCCCGTGGGGAGCACGAATCTTGTTCGTGAAAAAGAAGGATGGGTCGCACAGGATGTTTATCGATTATCGGGAATTAAACAAGTTGACGGTGAAGAACCGTTACCCACTTCCGAGGATCAACGATTTATTTGATCAGCTTCAGGGTGCATCTTGGTTTTCCAAGATCGATCTTCGATTGGGATATCATCAGATGAGGACCGGGGATGATGATATTCAGAAGATGTCCTTCATAACTTGTTATGGTCATTATGATTTCGTGGTGATGCCATTCGGGCTCACCAATGCTCCAACAATGTTCATGGATCTCATGAACCGGGTGTGAAAAAGAAGGATGGGTCGCACAGGACGTGGTAAAAGATTATGATTACGAAATTTTGTACCACCCCGGTGTTTGGGTACAAAGTTATCTATGTATGACTTTGTAATGGTCTGACTCATATAGACACACTTGTATGTGGTAGTATAGCCTTGTGACATGAGAGAGAGAGAGAGAGAGAAAGAGATAGATAGATAGATAGATAGATAGATAGATAGATAGATAGACATGTAAACACCTTTATATAAAGTGGGTTTCATACCACTTGTAGATGTGTGCTTGAGAGATGTAGTTTATAGTGACTACTGAGTGAGATATTTATGAAGTTCTAGATCTAGTACCCTTTTGTACTCATTTGGTATGATCAAATACATCTTCTAGCACCCAAATCACCGTGTTCTCTGTGTTCATTAATTCTGCATGCCAAATCAAATGCTCATAGTTCACATCAATTGGTATCAAAGCGAGTCTTCGAAGATCAAAACAATTTTTTGAAGAAACGGTTCTCGATTTGGCCACATTCAACACAGTTTGAATGTTTATGGTGAGTCTCTCGATGATCTCTCTAAATCTCTTTGATTTGTGATTGTGTTCTTGATTTTTTTTTTTTTTTTTTATCATTTTGACTCATTACATCCAATTTTTTTTTTTTGAAAAACCCAATTGTTATATGATCCAATAATTTTTTCTTTAATCAAGCCCGTTTGATTTTTAATTTGTAATTGTTAGTTTGAATCAAGATTTAGCCCAAGATCAAGTTGTCCGAATCTTGTAACTTTTCGTCGAGTATTTTTTGAGCCCAAAATTCAAAATGAATTAATTTATGTTTGAGCCCAATCTTCAATCCATTACTGTTCATGATTCATTTAATTGAGCCCAATTTATACCTCAATTTGATAAATACGACATTTCCATTGTTTTTACATCGCAATTCGCCTCATCTAATTGAATTCATTTTCATTCGTTTATCTTGACTGATGTTCAAGTCTTCTCTGTTCGATTGATGTTTGTGTATCCGTTCATCAGGTTATCGTTGTTCATCAAGAATAGTGTGATTGATGATTCAATCCAAATTTTTCTTTCTCATCTTGTAGATGTTTCTTCAAATTTACCTGATTTGTCATTTTTTTTTCTTAAATTGAAGTTATCACATGAATCGATTCTTCATATTCTTTTGATTCGATTGTGATCATGTTAGAATTTAGCATTGTCAATCGATTCTTTGATTTTGAAGAACTAGTAAAGAAAACTTGAAGAACGATGAAGAACAGGATGCTTGTCAATGAATCAGTGGGTTTGATCTGAAATTGCTCAGAAAATTGTTGAATTGGTGTTTGTCGATTCTGATCTGAGAACATTAATATCGAATTGGATTGTGATGGATGTATGATTCCTGATGCTATTTTTAATTCCGGTTCGAAGACAAAGTCAAACCTAAAAGTCAAAATTCATGTTCTTGATAAATTGGAAACGAATTTGAAGATTATTTTGATTCGATGTTGGTTCGATTGTGTTCCATGGATGAAGTGATGAATGTAGCATACACGAATTCCACATCTTGGGGTTCATGGTCGAACTTGACTACTTGAATGTCGAACGATTGCCGTCTAATTGGGGTTGATTGACTGTCTTTGGACGTTCGTTTCGAATGAGGTTTGACTGTCGATCGTATATTGAAAACGAAGGGGTAATTGGAAAAGAACTGATATCGATGGTCAAAGGGCTAATATCGAATGGGAGTGTTTGATAACGAATGGGAAGAATGGTCTGTGAATGTAGAGTTGAGACCGAAGGTTACATTTTGGGTAGATGTCGAACAAGAAATCGTTCTGGGTAGACTTGGTAATGAAGGCTTCGTTATGGACTTATGGGTAGCTCAATTTGGACTTCGCTTGGTGTCAATATCTCGATGACGAACAGATGATCGAACTCAGTTTTTTAATGGAAATTGCTTTGGTTGGAACAGTTTCGATGTGTGGGTTAAAGATCAAGATTCGAAGGTTTCACAGTTGAAAATTGTTTTGGGTATGGATGTTGATGTCGACGATCATTGTTTGGGAAGGTGTGATGTCGAGTGTCCGATATTCGAGCATTCGATGTCTTGGAGTCGAGCATCGATGTGACGAATTGAAGGTTTAAAGTCGATGGGTCCGTCAGTGGCGATGGTCGCCAGTTCGATTTCGAAGGATTGCCTAGACTCGATGTCGAGAATCTTTTGCAGCATCGATGTCGAGGACCTAACTCAATTTCGATATCGATTTTGGTCGTTATCACGCTTCGTTGTCGAATAGTCGACCGGTACAAGAGAATTGTGGAATAACACAAATTATTTCGAATTACACCCCTGGAATTTAAACGAAGTGGAAAAAATAATCCAGGAGAAAAATGACGTTATAATCTGAATTTTCATTTCGAATTCCTAAAGTTTGTACGAAATGGCAGAATTTACCCAACTTCAAGATTGGGTTGAAAATTCTAAGAAATTAGTATATTTTCGAAACAGACCCCTACAGTTAATGCGAATTAATACTTTATGCCCAGTTTCGCTATTGGTGTAGAGTTTTGCATTTTAGGCTGTTTTGGGTGCACCGGGTCACTGCAAAATTTTAAATTTGACAATTTCTACCCAAATTTGTGAAATTTCGTCAAAGACGGTCCGTGAACAAATTCGAAAATTGAGATTTTTTGGATTTTTCGGATTGCCATGTGTTAAGGGGGAGTTTTGTATAGAAAAATTCCGATTTGAGCGCTTTCTCATTCATTTTTGGTTTTATAATCATTTTTCGATTATAAAAAAGGGGAGATAATTAAATATGAGAATTCGAAAGTTGAAAATTTCATATTACGCGAACTTGAAGACCGAAGTGACCTTGAGCAACGAAGTTTATGAAGTGATTTGATTGGAGATTCGGAAGTGATTTGCGTTTTCCCGGCTCATGATGGGTTTGGATTTATTGAAGATTTTTGCGGTGTGTTTTTATGCTAAAGGTTGGGTAATCTTGTGAAGGTTTGGATACTCCTAATTACCTTTTGATGCTCGGTTTGGAAGGAATCACACTCTAGAACCTAGATTGGAAAGTCATTGAAGAATTGAAGATTTGAAGTTCATTTCTACATGTGTCACGCATGAGTCTTGGTTCGTGGAGTTGCTCTATTTTGGAAGATTTGAAGCAGGTCATCCATTCCCAACTTTGAGGGGGAGAATGTCGGGGTGCAAAGTTATACATGTATGACTTTGTAATGGTTTGAATCATGTTGAACCACTTGCATGTGGTAGTATAGCCTTGTGACATGAGAGATAAAAAGATATATATATATATATATATATATATATATATATATATAGAGAGAGAGAGAGAGAGAGAGAGAGAGACAGAGAGAGAGATGTAAACACCTCTATATAAAGTGGGTTTCATACCAATTATAGAGGTGTGCTTGAGAGATGTAGTTCATAGTGACTAGTGAGTGAGATATTTATGAAGTTCTAGATCTAATACCCTTTTGTACTCATTTACTATGATCGAATACATTTTTTAGTACCCTTTTGTGCTCTTGAAGTTAGGTGGACAACTTCTATGCAACCCTAATTTTCCCGATATATGTTTTCTTTAATTGTACATACAACATTTGAACATCAATTGGGAAACCCTAGGAAACCTATGTTATTTTCGAAATTTAGATCTAGGGTTAGAAAACATACATTTGATTGTTATGTAGTAATAACAATGAAATCGTAGTTTTCTTGAAACCTTGAGAGCAAGCGTCACAAATGTCACGCCTCTAATGGTTCACACCCAAACTAAGAAAGAGGATGAGAGAGGAGAGAGGAGAGGAGAGGAGTGCTAAGAATTTTGGTTATTCGTCTAAGGAATCAAGTGGCTAAAAATGTGAAGGAGTAAGGCCCTTTAAATAGTGAGGTAGCTTAGAGCCAAAGCTAGGGCTTTAGGAGGAAACCCTAATTCCCTTAGCTTAAGGACCAAGAAACCCATGAACTCCCATCCAAGAGCCCTTGGACAAAAATTCTAGGGCCCTCCTAGAGATTTTCGTCCAATCTCTTCTAGGGAGGTCCTAGAGCCCAATTCCTTAACTATCAATAAATTACCAAACAACCCCTACACTTTTAATTAATTCAATTAATCCTAAAATTAATTCTAATTAACTATTAATTAAATAATATGATTTCTAATTAATATATTATTTTCATAATACATTAATAAATAAATTATCTCAATTTATTGTTCAAATAATAAATTCAACCTCTCTCCAAAAGTCATGCTGTCTACTTGCTAGTGTTGAGGGCAACCTAAAAGGACTGTGCTACTATCAATTCAAGTATATACCAATTATAGTTATGGGCTTAGACACCTAATTCAACAGTCTCCTACTTGGATAAGTCTAATAACTATAGTTGCCAGTGTAACTTCATAAATTGATTAGCAAATTTTGGCTCTCAAAACCGTTGTCGAACTCTGATCCAGCTGGTTACGTGTCCTAAGATAAAGGATCAAATATTCCTCCGTTATATAAGATATCGTACGGACATGAGGCATGGATTATAATCAATCTCATTTTCCATGTTTTGTTTCCCGGCTTATGATTTATGATGACTGAAATCAAACTACCAATTGAACACACCAATTCAGTCCAGACTTGGCCAAGCATTTTAGATGCCGACATCAAATCCTCGAGGGGCACACGGATATCACTTTTCCTTTTAGGGCAAAAGGAACGTATAAACTTCTACTTATATGCTTGTATTATTCACTCATCAAATCATGCACAACAATACATTTTATAACATCAAGTTACTGATGCATTTACTTATTATCAATGCACAACTGACTCGTAAACAACAACTCATATATCTCCGTTTTAAGAATATAAGATATTATCGTCTCAAAATTACTCGTGATAAAATCCATGAAGTAATTCTCTGAGCGTAGGTTTATCCAATACTTAAAATCCCCATTTTCAAGTACTCATGAACATTGTAGCAAAACCGTTGCTATGGATAAAATACATAGACAATCTACAATTCATTTCATGATAGTCTTAATTCGCTACTTACTTCCAAAAGTACGAGTGACTGTGGATGTTTGAACAATCCAATTATTTGGGAAGTAAAACATGTGAAGTGAAAGACAATAATAACCTAATTAACTATGGTCTCAAAACTATTGAATATAAATAAAACCCTCATTATTTAATCACCATAACAATTAGAATATATTCATTGTATAATGTTTTGAGTAATAAACTAAACACTTTAATAAAACATAAGTCATGCCATGTTGTAAACATGCATACAATGTCTCTCTATGGTCCTTCCTTTGTAAACAGATCGATTGGACACTATTCTAATGATGCTCATTTCACAATTTCAAATTCTTGTTACTACTGAATATGTTAGAGTTCAAACTTACATGCAATGATCCTTTTGTGATGTCGAGGCTTCAAAGTCACAGAGACTTTGTCAATGATATCACAAGATGTTCCATTGAAACTTTTTTATTTAAAACAATTCCATGTTAACGAAGTCTCAAATTCAAGATGCACTCCTTGAATTAAAGTCTCCAACTCCACGTAGATTTCAATAACCAACTCCCACTATGGAAATATTTCCACAGTCCCATCTGACTATCAATTCTGAACAAGAGTCACCTCCATTCAGAATTACGTCCATATGGTCCATCCAAACTAATATCACAATTCGAACTATGAAAAGGGATACCGTAATCATATTGCGAATTTGAGAATGCAATTATCACAACCACTAACCATAATGACATTTATCAAATCTTCAAAATCTACTAGTGTAAGTGTTTCCTCATAATCGTTTTCATGAATTAGAGTGAAACCTTTTTCCACCTAGATTTTATGGTGTATATGTTCTCCTCCATATGAATCTATCATTTCCAACCTACAATCATATGACAAGGTTTATGACAAATTCAAATTTTAATTTAGCTTTCATGGACTGAACATTACTTGTTCTTAATTTCTTGCCATCTGGTAGCACGAGGGCCTACCAGTGCATCCTTGTTTTTAAGCAGTTCACTAATATTGATCAATGTACTTTCACTAAACAATGTGCTCTGCCTTTTGTAGTCCAATGGGAACCATAGAATTCATAAGCATTTCCAGTTCAACTGGAAGATGCACAGAAACAAGAATGTGTCAACTTAACATGATAGAGTATCAACCTCAGGTCGCGTGTAAGTGATAACTAAAAGGTTTATTCTTGATTAAATCCTGAAAAGCTATTCAAGATCATTGAGACTCCCACTGACTTCTTGACATATAAGTTCTCTCTCTCTCTCTCTCAACAAATATTCAAAAGTTAATTTGGATTTCCAACAAGAAAACACATCACAAAATTAGTCTTTAGCTTATCATTTGTTTTAACCAAAACAACACAACTTCCAATTTCAATGTGCTTGAGTAAGAAAACATTATTATTCCACATTTCATGAGGTGTTATAAACCTAATTAGTACGAAACAAACTTCAAGATACGATTTGGAGTTACTAGAGTATGACTCTAAATTTTTTAATTGGATAGGAAGTATGACTAATCTCATGATTGAACCATTTCAACAATATCTGATTCCTCTTCTTAGTCAAACAATTTCACTAAGATGTTATTCGATGATCAATTTGTGACATGGTTCAATAATAATTAAGATGAACAGAAAACATGATACTAAAGTACTCTCCTTTCCTGTAGATTGTAGAAACCTTTATCTTTCCGCCTAACAGATTCTTATTTTTCATTCAGCCACTTTTTGAAACTTCTCAAAGTATCAGCATTATGCTTAATCTTATAAACACAACCATATTTATTGAAGCATCAGTAAATCATGACAAATAAAGTTATCATCCTTTGTGGCAGATCTAAGTAGTTCACATCAATATGTACTAGATCCTTTAGTCCTTCACTTGACTCACATAAACATGTGATCAACGAATTAGTCATAATTTTCCAATGATTAGGATTCTTATACATCACACTATTCAAATTGCATGACTCCAAGTTTCTATCCAATTAAAACTTGGGCGATGAGAATTTCTTTTTACTTGGTTAAGTATGACAATACCACTAACGATATAATCAAGAATCAAATCCATATTTTGATGGGTTTTAGTCAAAAGAACAATTCTATGTGCTCATAGAAAAAACCCTAAAGCTTGGATCTAGGTTTCTCTATTGTACATGCAATTCATCCAAGACTTGAATACCCTAATCTAGCATACATTGAAATCGAAATCTATAATAAACTAGTTTAGATGATACCTTTCAATGGTTGCAAGAATCCTTTGATCTTCAAGAAGCTTAGTGTCACAAGCGTAACACCTCTAATGGCTCATAAACACCACAAGCAAGGGGATGATGTTTAGGAGAGAGGGTGAGAGGCTAGAAATCGGCTCCAAGCTTCCAAGGGATCAAGTGGCCGATTTTGCTAGCCCTAGGGGTCCTTATATACTTATGCTGCTAGGGTTTCAGCCATAACCCTAATTGGATGGCTTAGGCCCTAAGCAACTTGGGAATCTTCTGGAATAAGGTCTCTATGGACGAAATTAGAGTGGGCTTCCACTCCTAATTTCGTCCACCTCATATCCAGGAAGAACTACAGCCCAAAAACTAACTATCACACAATTGATAGTTCCAGTCCCCTTTATTCAATTAATCTCTTTTAGCCACAAAATTAATTCATAATTAATTCTTGACCAATATTAATTAAACTATATGATTTCTCCTTTAATATATTATTCATATAATATATTAATAAACCATAATAACCTCTCTTTCTCCATAAATCATCTTGTCAAGTTGCTTTGGTGAAGGTAACCCAAAAGGACCATGCACAAACCGGGTCAAGTACATACCAAATATAGTTACGGGCTTTGTTAGGCGTGTCAAACCCAACAAATAAAGGGTACAAATGACTCCTTAAACACTACTACTTTGTACTAGAAATGTAATACAAGGTAAGAGGGTCGATCCACAGAGACACGGAACAAATGTTTATACCTTTTTGCGGAAGGTACAATAATGGTCACATAAATGGGGGGTTGGTATGCAATGATTTGAGCAAAAGTCTAAAATAATAAGTGAATAATGGATTCAGTAAGATAAATTCAAGATTTGTGAGAGCTCCAACTCTATGCAAGACAAATTATCAATGTGATTCCAAGGATGAAATGATATTTGTTCAATTTTATCTAAATTGGTACATGGAAATGCTAACAAGATCTAGCACCTCCCATTCACCACATTGATTAACCAAAATAAGCTCTTTGATTAATCCTAACCTTACCAATCTAATCTAAACAAGCTCTTAGAATTAGGTTGAAAGATTGCATTAAACTTTATGTGAATGTTCCCAACAACACTCAATACTCCTCATAAGCTCGGGAGCATAAGAATGTGTGAAAAGATTTACACTAAATTTATTCAATAGAAATCAAATTAGTGCTTGTTACCTAGTCCAATTTACAAAACAATTACGGATTTTGCAATTAGATAACTTGAATGACCTAACCCTAATTCAAATGGCCAATAAGAATCACAATTAGAATCAAACATTTGATTGAAACAAAATCATATTCACTAGATAGAAATTGAAAGCAAACATCAAGTCACATGATTGAAATTACAACTAAGAAGTCAAGACATGAAGTTGGAGAAACTAGGGTTCTAGCCACTCATGGCTAGAACAAGATCACAAATCTAGAAAATGAAATTAAAGTTCTTAAAAAATGAAATCAAATGTTCCCAAGTGTTAATCAACTTCAAAATCCTCAAGAAATTCGCCTTCTTTGCTCCAAAAGTCGACCCCTAAAGTAAAAAGTCGGTTCCCCCCTTTAAGAATGGTGAAAAACTGCTTTAAAACCCGCATTTACGTTTACACGGCCCGTGTAAATTAACACTGTCATTTACACGGCCCGCGTAAATGCAAAAATATACTGCACAGAAATCTACGTTTACACGGCCCGCGTAAACGCAAGACTTCCATTTACACGACCGTGTAAACGTCTGTAAAGCCAAAATCTTCGTTTCTTTGATATATTGCTCCTCGGTGCTCCACAAGTCCCGAAATTTTGTCCGTAACTCTTATTTACCTCCTCCAACAATATCCTACCTCAAAAATTCCCTGAAATATCACAAAAGTATTTGAATGAAGTTGCCTCATGAAAAATCCCGAAAAAACATGCAAAATGCATGGGTTTAAGCCTAAATGCAATGTACTTTTATGAAATAAAGCTACAAAATGGGTACATGAAATGCACCTAACAAATCTCCCCAAGCTTAAACTTTTCTTGTCCTCAAGAAAGAACAAGAAAATTTAAACTAGAGAAAATAAAATAGAATAGAAGAAAAGAAAATTAAAGTTAAAACTATTTGAAACTTAATGCATGAAATCAAAACAAACATGAAAAGATCTAACCCAATTACCCTGTTTTGTACCATAGTTGAGAATGTATCTGTCATACCTTGAGTTAACTTGGCTTTAATCTCAAAATATTATATGATAATAGAGACAAGACTTTGGTCACTCCCTAGTACAACTCAACAGAATCAAAGATCACAACACTTATTCCTTTTCGATATCATCAAGTCAATTCTTGGAACAAATTATGGTCTTACTCTCGTGAAATTATATGTGACAAAACATGCACAGCCATCTTTGTTTCATAAAATATAATAATGTCCGATTCCAGCTATTTGTTGGTTAACAATCTTTTTCTGAAAAATATTTTCTAAAAATTCCCTAATATTTATCCAGATTGGTTACAAACTTCAAACCACTTACACCGGTTGAAGTAATTAACATTCAGTCCAATGTCATAAATTCAAATCCAAGTCCAAGGGAATCTTTTGACAGCCAAGTATTTTTCCTAAACACAATATCTAATTAAACTATAAACACAACTATATACAAACTTCCTAATTATATTTTTTTTACAAATAAAGCTCATGGCTTTCTTTGAAATCCGTGTAACGGGCTTCCAACCAACACATCCAAATCAAATGACCTTAGTGTGCTAGATTTGAAGTGATCCCTCGGGTTTACTTGCCCGAACCTCAAAGGCCACAGATTAGCTTTATTTGCTATTATTAAGTTCATGACTTTTTATGGAACCCGTGTAGCGAACTTTCAACCAATCAATCCCAAACAATTTAGCTTTGGGTGATTAAGTGTAGAACACCCCTCAGAGTTTACTTGTTCGAATCCCAAAGGTCAGAAATTAACTTAATAATAGTTTTTTTTTTAAGATCCATTATTATTATTATTATATAAATACAAATAACTACGTTAACACATAATACTTAATTTATTTATTTGGCCGATTTCTTTATATTTTCGTCCTTGACTTTTCTGTTATGGGACATCTCACGGTCTATTACCATGAGGGACTTCTAGACATTTTTCGGGGGACTAAATTTTAACATGCAAAAACCCGTAAGTATAGTTGAAAGCTATGTCCTCAAGCAGGGTATATAAAAGGGAATGAGTAGAAAGGACTTTTAAGAGCGCTGGAAGGCGGGACATTGAGATTTTGCATTCTTTTTATGAACTTTTGAATTTGACATTTTAAGTTCAATTGAGCATTACTACTCATAAGACCGGCCATATGTCCCAAAGAATCGACTCATACATGTTGTTATGCTCCAATGCTGACAATCTTCTCATTTTCTGTTTTGCACAAGTAGCTTCGGGAGGTGTGTTCGTGTGTGATTAACTTGCTTTTAGATTTTTCAATAAAAAGAGCAAGCCAATTTCAAGGTATATGACTCATTTACCAGCTCAACTGTTTTGAAAAGATTCGGTTGCTTAGGATTGGATCGTTTTTTTATGCAATGAATGCAATGCAAAAATTTAGATGCAAACAAATTGCAAAGAAAATAATAAAAATTAGAATAGAAAGAAAATCTTTTTGGTTTTTTTGAAAAATTTTCCATGCAGAAAAAAAATGAAAAAGAAAATGAAATGAAAATTAATACAATATGTACAAAACTACATGCAACGGGATTTATGCATGGATGGATGCCCCTCCCCAAGCTTAAAATAAGCATCGTCCTCGATGCTTGGACAGAGGTATAGTCGGCCTATTGAGAGTAGGATGGTGGAGGATGGTAGTTGGGTTGAGAATGAGTTCAAAACAGTTACAAATGCACACCAATTGAATTTTAAGTAAAATATGAATGATTAAAGATATGGAAAGAATTTACCGAATCGTTCTTGGAGCCTCGCAATTGTGGTGTGAACCTCCTCTTCATCCTCCTCAAGCTACCCGTAAAGTATTTTTGGAGCCGGAGATTCATTTTCTAGGCATAAAAAATAAGTTAAAACCATTAGGGACATTAAAACAAATTAAAATTTACCAAAGACTAAAAAGTTTTAAAATAACCCCGGTTGCCACCCGGTTAGCTGCCCTTGTTTTAAGTCGTTGGATCGACTTGGCCCCTAAATGTGTTTTGTTCTAAGTAGGTGGGCCTTTACAACACATTAACATTCTCACCACTTCCTTCAATTGAAAACTTATCTTCTACCTGACTTTTTTTTTTTGAAAGCACCTGCTCACAAAAATCTAGGCATAAACAATTAGTAACACCGTGTCCCCGACAACGGCGCCAATTTGTTAGGCGTGTCAAACCCAACAAATAAAGGGTACAAATGACTCCTTAAACACTACTACTTTGTACCAGAAATGTAATACAAGGTAAGAGGGTCGATCCACAGAGACACGGAACAAATGTTTATACCTTTTTGCGGAAGGTACAATAATGGTCACATAAATGGGGGGTTGGTATGCAATGATTTGAGCAAAAGTCTAAAATAATAAGTGAATAATGGATTCAGTAAGATAAATTCAAGATTTGTGAGAGCTCCAACTCTATGCAAGACAAATTATCAATGTGATTCCAAGGATGAAATGATATTTGTTCAATTTTATCTAAATTGGTACATGGAAATGCTAACAAGATCTAGCACCTCCCATTCACCACATTGATTAACCAAAATAAGCTCTTTGATTAATCCTAACCTTACCAATCTAATCTAAACAAGCTCTTAGAATTAGGTTGAAAGATTGCATTAAACTTTATGTGAATGTTCCCAACAACACTCAATACTCCTCATAAGCTCGGGAGCATAAGAATGTGTGAAAAGATTTACACTAAATTTATTCAATAGAAATCAAATTAGTGCTTGTTACCTAGTCCAATTTACAAAACAATTATGGATTTTGCAATTAGATAACTTGAATGACCTAACCCTAATTCAAATGGCCAATAAGAATCACAATTAGAATCAAACATTTGATTGAAACAAAATCAAATTCACTAGATAGAAATTGAAAGCAAACATCAAGTCACATGATTGAAATCACAACTAAGAAGTCAAGACATGAAGTTGGAGAAACTAGGGTTCTAGCCACTCATGGCTAGAACAAGATCACAAATCTTGAAAATGAAATTAAAGTTCTTACAAAATGAAATCAAATGTTCCCAAGTGTTAATCAACTTCAAAATCCTCAAGAAATTCGCCTTCTCTGCTCCAAAAGTCGACCCCTAAAGTAAAAAGTCGGTTCCCTCCTTTAAGAATGGTGAAAAACTACTTTAAAACCCGCATTTACGTTTACACAGCCCGTGTAAATTAACACTGTCATTTACATGGCCCGCGTAAACGCAAAAATATACTGCATAGAAATCTACATTTACACGGCCCGCGTAAACGCAAGGCTTCCATTTACACGGCCGTGTAAACGTCTGTAAAGCCAAAATCTTCGTTTCTTTGATATATTGCTCCTCGGTGCTCCGCAAGTCCCGAAATTTTGTCCGTAACTCTTATTTACCTCCTCCAACAATATCCTACCTCCAAAATTCCTTGAAATATCACAAAAGTATTTGAATGAAGTTGCCTCATGAAAAATCCCGAAAAACATGCAAAATGCATGAGTTTAAGCCTAAATGCAATGTACTTTTATGAAATAAAGCTACAAAATGGGTACATGAAATGCACCTAACAGGCTTAGACACTAATCCAACAGTCTCTCACTTGGATAAGTCTAGTAACTATAATGCAAGTACAATCCGATTAGCAATCGTAGATCTCAAAGATGTTGTCGAACTCTGATCTTATCAGTAACTTATCCTTTAGAGAAGGGATCGTATAGTCCTCCATTCTAGATATCGTGCGGACAATTACATGGAACATAGTCATACTTATTGTCCAACAGTTTGTTTCTCGTTCTCTGATTTGTATGACATAGAACTTAATTGAACACATCAATTCAATCCTGACCGGTCCCGACACATAAGTCAAACCAAATCATCGAGGGGCCCAGATATCTCTTTTACCCTCTTAGGATAAAAGGAACAGATAAACTTCAACTTATATGCATTTACCATTCACTCATCAAGTCATGCACAACAAAGAGTTTTATAACATCAAGTTACTGATGCGTTTACGCATTATCAATGCACAACCAACTCGCAAGTAATAAACCATATATCTAGGTTTTAAGACCATATGATATTATCGTCTTGTGATCACTCGAGATAAATTCCATGAAGTGATACCCGCAAGCGCGGGTTTAATCTAATGCTCAAATCATATTCATAAGCACTTATGAACATTGCAGCAAACCTTTGCTATGTCTAACACACTTTAGACAATCTACAAACCAATTCATGACAATCTTCTTTCATACCTACTCCCAAAGTATGAGTGACTGTGGAACGTTCGAATAATCTAATTATTCAGGAAGTCAAAACATGCAAAGTGAAAAAATGGGTAAACAATCAACATAAGACAATAACTTTACTTATAAATAATACTCCTTTATTTAATCACCAAATGTCAATTACATTTATCTATTACACGTTTCAAAGATATCTAATCTAAACTAATATCGTCCTTCAGCCGGTGCTCCTAGCGTGGTGCAAGTGATTAACCGTACTTAGTCCCTTCGTAAGGGGATCTGTTGGGTTATCCTCTGACGATACCCTCTTCACTACGAGGAGTCCCTCTTCCTCCCGATGTCGAATAAAATGATATTTCTTGTCGATATGTCAAGATTTGCCATGATCCCTTGGTTCCTTGGTCAAGGCAACCACTCCATCATTATTACAAAAAATTTCCATGGGGTCCTTTATGGCTGGCACAACTCCAAGGTCTCCAATGAAGTTCTTCAACCATATCGCCTCCTATGACGCTTCACTCGCCGCTATGTATTCTGATTCGCACGTTGAATCAGCTATGGTCTCCTGCTTGGAACTTTTCCAAGTTACTGCTCCTCCATTAAGGGTAAAGACCCAGCCCGACTGAGAACGGTAGTTGTCCCGGTCGGTCTGAAAATGGTCGTCACTATACGCTTACACCCTTAAGTCATCACACCCACCGAGGACTAGAAACCATTCCTTGGTCCTCTAAAGGTACTTAAGAATATTCTTGACTGCGGTCCTATGTGCTTTGCTAGGGTTCCCTTGATATCTGTTGACTATGCTCAAAGCGAAGGCCACATCAGGGTGAGTCCAAGTCATCACATACATGATTGAGCCAACTGCAGAAGCATATGGTACTCAGCTCATTTTTGTTATCTCGATTTCGGTACTCGGGCTTTGAGTCTTACTCAACTTGGCATTACTTTGGATTGGTAACTCCCCTTTCTTGGAATTCTCCATACTAAAACGTTTTAGTACCTTGTCCAAGTAAGTATTCTGACTAAGTCCTATCAGCCTTTTACTCTTGTTTCTCACTATCCTTATCCCCAAAATATAGGCAACCTCTCCGAGGTCCTTCATAGTGAAACACTTCCCAAGCCGGTACTTGACTTCCTGTAGTGTCGGGATGTCGTTTCCTATGAGTAGTATGTCATCGACATACAATATAAGGAAGCTAACTATACTCCCTCTGGCTTTGACATATACACATGATTCATCCTCGCTTCGCAGAAAACCAACCTCTTTGACTTTCTCATCGAAACAAAGATTCCATCGGCAAGATGCTTGGACTTCTCAAGATTACACACTCTATTGGGGTGCTTTGCATCGACAAAACCCTATGGCTGACTCATGTAAACATCCTCAGCCAACTTTCCATTAAGGAAAGTGGTTTTGACATCCATCTTCCATATCTCATAGTCATGAAATGCAACAATGGCTAGCATCACCCTAATAGAGTTTATCTTCGCAATGGGTGAAAAGGTCTCATCATAGTCAACTCCGGGAGTTTGAGTAAAGCCCTTCGCAACCAATCGCACCTTATAGGTGTGTACCTTCCCATCCATGTCGGTCTTCTTCTTGAAGATCCACTTGCACCCAAACGTCTTACGACCTGGAACATCGTCAACCAAATTCCAAACTTGGTTGTCATACATGGACTGAATCTCGTTGTCCATAGCCTCTTTCCATTTTGCAGACTCCGGGACTACCATGGCTTCCTTGTAGCTATTAGGTTCATCCAAATTTACTAGTGTACTATCACTAATAAATGTATCACCCTCACTTGTTATATGAAAACCATACAACACAGGTGGAACACTAACTCTACTAGAACATCTAAGAGGTAGGGACTTGTCAATCGGTTCAACCGAAGTTTCCTCCTCGGGTTGAGCGCCAGCGTTAGAGGTTCCTTCATCACGCGACTCTTGAAGCTCTTCAAGATCGATTTGCCTCCCACTGCCCCCTTGTCTTATGAGTTCTCGCTCTCAGAAAAACCCTTTCCTCGAAACGGAGAAAACATTATCACTCGATCTATATAAGAGATATCCAAAGGACTTCTGTGGATAGCCGATGAAAATACACCACTCACTACGAGGCTCGAGCTTGCCATGAGTCTCTCGTCTTACGAAAGCCTCGCAACCCCAAACCTTGATATGTGCCAACGAAGGAGCTTTCCCTACCCACATCTCGTGAGGTGTTTTGACAACCTTCTTTGTAGGGACTAAGTTAAGGATATGGGCAGCAGTCTCTAAGGCATACCCCCAAAATGAGATAGGTAGCAAAGCACGACTCATCATGAAACGAAACATGTCCAGCAAGGTCCGATTACGACTCTCAGCCACACCATTCAATTGCGGTGTCCTGGGTGGCTTCAATTGCGAAACGATTCCACATTCCTTGAGGTAGTCGTGGAATTCAAGACTTAGGTACTCTCCACCTCGATCGGATCGGAGCATCTTGATTTTCCTGCCCAACTGATTCTCCACTTCTTGTTTAAACTCTTTGAACTTTTCAAAGGTTTCTGACTTGTGCTTGATTAAGTAGGTATACCCATATATGCTATAATCATCAGTGAAAGTCATATAGAAGTGACTCGCATCCCTTGTGGTGGATCTGAAGGGCCCACACACATCGGTGTGTATGAGATCCAATAAACCCTCACCCCTTTCACAAGTACTAGTGAAGGGTGACTTAGTCATCTTTCCAAGCAAACAAGACTCACACACATCATCGTCCCTAAGGTCGAATGACTCCAACACTCCATCCTTTTGGAGTTGAGCTATACGTTTCTTGTTGACATGTCCAAGACATCAATGCCACAAGCATGCTTTGTCCAAACTATTGGAAGATTTCGATATGCAACACATCATTTCCTAAGTTATCTATAACCATAAAAGTTTCATATATTCCATTACAAGGCAATGCTTCAAAATAGAAAGCACCATTAAGATAAGCATTAATAGAACCCTTTTCATTATCAAATGAATATATAAATACTTCTATATACAAACCATGAAAAGAAATGATGTTTCTTGCCTTTTCTGGCGAATAGCAACAATTATTCAAATCTAGTCATAATCCATTACTAAGAACTAAAGAGTAAACTCCGATCTTGGTGACAGGCAACGATCTTCTGTTCCCCTTGATCAAGTTTATCTTCCCATGCTCCACATCCTTATTTCTTCTTAGGCCCTGCAAATCAGAACAAATGTGAAAACCACATCCTGTATCAAGTACCCAAGAAATAACATGTGATGAATCATTAGATTGAATAGTATAAATACCTACGAAGGACGGCTTGATCTTCCCATCCTTGATGTCTTGCAGATATTTCGGACAGCTTCGTTTCCAATGCCCTATGTCGTGGCAGTGATAGCACTCTGCGTCCTTTGGGTTGGAGGTGGGTCCAGCAGAACCGACCTTGGTTCCATTAGAAGAGGTGTCATCATGGGACTTTCCCTTATGGTGGCTCTTTGAGGGAGCCTTCCTCTTCTTGCCCTTTCCTTGCCCAATATCCAAGACTAGGGCAATAGTAGGAGTAGGAGTTTGTGCAACAGACTTTTACTTGAGGTTACTCTCAGCAGTCCTCAGCAGACCTTGCAACTTGCTCAACGTGACCTCCTCTTTGTTCATGTGGTAGGTCATGCAAAACTGGCTGAAGAAGAGTAGCAGCGAATAAAGAATGATGTTAATCGCCAACTCTTCATTGAATTTAACATTTAACTTTAGCAGGCGGTCAACATACCTCTGCATCTTCTACAGATGAGAAGTGAAAGACTCTCCGTCTCTCATCTTGATCGTGATCATTGAATTGATGATCTCGTACCTTTCTTGCCTTGCACTTTGGTGATACCTTTCAACCAAGTCTTGATGCATTTCGTAGGGATAGAAGTCCTCGTATGACTTTTGGAGTTCAGCGGTCATTGTCGCTAGCATGATGCAATGGACTTTCGTGGCATCATGCTCATGGGCCTCGATGGCAAAGATCTCTTCGGGAGTGGCAGTGCTCATGTCCACCTCTTTCAGCTCCGTGTCGAGGACATACTCCTTGTCCTCGTAGCGGGTGACCATTCTTATGTTACAGATCCAATCATTAAAATTGTTTTCGTCGAAAATCACCCTCCCACATAAGTTCATGAGTGAGAATGAGCCGGAGGCGTTTGATCTGGAAGTGTTGTTGTTCAAGTTCGACATCTGAAAAGGAAAAGAGACAAAGTTTGATTAGATAAGAATCCCCAATTAATCACCCAAATGAGAAATTAGGGCTAGGATCCAACAACATTATTTGCAATTTAGAAGAAGGATGTCGTAATCTAAACAACAAATAATATGAAGGTAAGTGAATGACGATTCACTAATTTCCACCATGAAAAACAAATTAAAATTAAGTTTTAAATGTATTGAAAAATCCTAGATCTTTTGAGATTCATTGAATTTTTAAATGGCATGTTTAAATCTTGATATGCCCCTCAAGTTTGTGATTGGGATGCCGAGGATCACAAACAGGGTGTGAATAACCATGCAAATGTACATGGTGTCCCCAATGTTACAGTCACCTAATCGACGTGTCGGTTAACCACACGCGCTCCATCGATCTATGACAAACATCGAGTCACCCTTTTCCACCTTTGCTTAGAGCCAAATTAGTGTGCCACTTAACCACACATGCTCCACTAACGTCTTAGCAAGGGTACAAAGTGTAATTTCATGGAATTGCATCAAATTCACTTTTGCCTAAAGTAACTAAGATTGGGAATTTTGTAAAAATATTTAGTTACTTTATAAATTCATTATACTTTTAATGAGGAAAGGTGCCCTATCCTACCCGTTCGACTAATGGCCCTCCACCAATTAAAGAAGCGGTGGGTAAGAGTGGACACCCATTAAATGGGCATTTTATAAGCCATAACCATATACCCCCTTATAGATCGGCTTCGTGAATGAGGCCTACTAACGGTAAGACTAGCATTTAAGTTATACATATATAATAATTATTCTTATAATATTATAATAGTATAGGGTGAATTTTGAACTTGTAATATTCTAGGGTTTGGAATTTAATAATTTCAAAATTAAACTTTTAATTCGAAAATTAAATTCCAAAACTTGAGGGCAAGTTTTGAAACATTTCAAAACTAACTAGATCAAAATTTCAATTAAAAATTAAACAATTAATTACGGCGATTATCTAATTTTGACCTAATCCAATTTTATGCAAGATAATGATCAAATAAATTCAAATAATTAACATTTATCATATAAGGAAATAATTATTCAATTAATTTGAAATTATCTTTTATTTTGGCAAGGATAATCACCTAATATTAATAAAATTCGTATTTTATCAAATTAAAAACGATTTTGTAATTATCCCACAACAAAATAGGCATAAAATCCTGAAAAATCCCTCTGTCTAATAGCCCGACTCGCCGAGTCCCCTTATGGACTTGTCGAGTTCATCCTACTCGTCGAGCCCACTTTGGGACTCGCCGAGTCTGTCAGGCAGAACACCAAAAAAAAACGATTTTTCAAGCATGAATGAAATACAAAGCATCAAATACAACAGAATCCAATCAAGGCCTTGATACCACTGATGGGTTTTAGTCAAAAGAACAATTCTATGTGCTCATACAAAAAACACTAAAGCTTGGATCTAGGTTTCTCTATTGTACATGTAATTCATCCAAGACTTGAATACCTTAGTCTAGCATATATTGAAATCGAAATCTATAATAAACTAGACTAGATGATACCTTTCAATGGTTACAAGAATCCTTTGATCTTCAAGAAGCTTAGTGTCACAAGTGTAACACCTCTAATGGCTCACAAACACCACAAGCAAGAGGATGATGTTTAGGAGAGAGGGTGAGAGGCTAGAAATTGGCTCAAAGCTTCCAAGGGATCAAGTGGCCGATTTTGCTAGCCCTAGGGATCCTTATATACTTGTGCTGCTAGGGTATCATTCAAAACCCTAATTGGATGACTTAGGCCCTAAGCAGCTTCGAAATCTTCTGGAATAAGGCCTCTATGGCCGAAATTAGAGTGGGCTTCCACTCCTAATTTCGTCCAACTCATATCCAGGAAGATCTACAGCCCAAAAACTAACTATCACACAATTGACAGTTCCAGTCCCCTTTATTCAATTAATCTCTTTTAGCCACAAAATTAATTCATAATTAATTCTTGACCAATATTAATTAAACTATATGATTTCTCATTTAATATATTATTCATATAATATATTAATAAACCATAATAACCTCTCTTTCTCCATAATCATCATGTCAAGTTGCTTTGGTGAAGGCAACCCAAAAGGATCATGCACAACCGGGTCAAGTACATACCAAATATAGTTATGGGCTTAGACACTAGTCCAACACATTTAACATTGCTAATAATAGAAATGTAACCACCAATTTCCATAAATGCCATTGCAAGGAAATATAAAGTAAACCAGATAAATAAAAAGTTCACTTTTATTGATAATAACCGGAAAAATTGTCCTTACAATTCAAAATATGAAAACAATGTTTCTAGATATTTCCTAAGCAATCTATTAAGTCATCATAACTCCTAAGAGTACCTTCCAAAATCTGATCATCGAACCATGCGACCGAAATCTATCTCTCATGATCAGATTCAACTAACTCTTCATATGCTTCATTCTTTCTCTTAGATCATGCAAAACATCAAAATGTGATCATAACATCATGTATTAAGAATCTACGAATAGGAAATTAATAAAATAATGGAGTTATTTAGTGGATGTACCTGAAGTAGAGTCACACGACTTGACTTTACCATCTCTAAGATCTTTTAGGAAGTCTGGTCAGCTTCGCAACCAATTCCCTTCCAATTGGCAATAGAAACATATGGACCTTTTAGGATTGGCACATGGAACTATCTTATAACTAGAATTTCTCTTTACCATATGGTCAAACGGTTTGACCTTGGCCGACCCCTTTCCATTGGGAAGAGAAACCTTTTTTGGACTACCATTGTTAATGTCCATAGAAATTTAGGAGACAGATCCTTTAAATACTTTTGCTTAACTTGTGCTCTTAAGCATTTCTGCTTTAACAACAATCAACATATGTGTTAGATCAATTAGGGTCACGTCGTGGTCAATCATATAGTAGGCTTTAATGAACTGACTATATGACTCAGGAAGCAAAAGTATAACCAAGTCAATGGCTAGCTCCCTTGGGAAAACGACACCCAACATATCCAATCTGTCAATGTATGATTTCATTTTCAGAACATGTGTACATACAGACTTGCCATCTTGATGTTTACATGCCAATAGGGCTTGAGTAACTTCGTATTTTTCAGCTTGAAGGAAATATGACTTAGGGAGATTCATTGGAGGAGGAGGAGGAGGAGGAGGAGGAGGAAGAATTGAAGAAGCATCACCTCTATTTCCACCATTGCTAGAAGAAGGGAGTAATCTTTCACCTTGACCAGAATATGGAAAGTCATCTTCAGAAGGAAAAACATTTCCAGAAGAACGAGGGAGACCATTGTTGTCTGAACATGACATCTTTAATATGAGAAAAGAGAATTCAAGTTAGTTGATTTTAATCCATAATTATTAACCCGTAAATTTAAATTAAGGCTAGGATCCATATTTTTGATTCGAACTTTGAAGCAGGATGTCATAATCAAATTCAAATCTATTTTAGGTAGGTAAAGCACAATCTCATGAAACTTCTAGATCATTTGAGATTCATTGAATCTAATCAATGGCATGTCTAATCTCGATTATGCTCTCACTTTGTGACTGGGATTGCCGAGGATCACAAATGAGATGTGAATAACCATGCAAATTATTTTAGTACTCTCGATGTCATTTATCATCTCCTTTTAATGTGCCGGTTAACCACACGCGCTCCATTAATCAATGATAATTTTCGAGACACCCATTACCACTCTTTATTAGTACCATATTAGTGTGCTGGTTAGCCACACGTGCTCCACTAACGACTTATAAAGTGTAATGTGAAATTTCATGGATTAACATCAAATTCACATTTTTCTTAAAGTAACTAAGAGTGAGATTTTAGAAAATATTTTAGTTACTTTTCATCATTATACTTTAAATGAGGTTATGTCCTATCAAACCGGTTCAACTAACGACCCTCCGCCAATCAAGAGAGCGGTGGGTAAGAATGGATACCCAATGACGATCATTTTATTGGCTGCTTCCTTAAACTCTCATCATAGATCGACTTCATGAATGAGACGTACTAGCGGTTCGACTGACTTGTTTTGTAAATATAGTAATTATGAATAATTTAATTTTACATATAGTATGAGGTATATTTTAAACATTTCAAAATACTAAGGTTTAATCATCCTTAATAAATGAAAATAATTTTGCCACATGTCACTCTCTCATTAACTTGGACACATGTCATTTTTTGGTATTTTTGAATAAATGTTTTTTTTTCATTTGTCATTTTCTCATTGTTTATCTTTTCTTAATTAACACATCATATTAAGACCTCAATTAATAATTGCCTTAATTGAAAATAACCATTGAATTACAATATTACAACTCATATACTATTGAATATGATTCCTTTTAAATTCAAATTTTAAATTTTAAATTTCAAATTTAAATAAATTTTTGTTTAAACATTCATATTTATTTTTTTTTGTTTTTCTAACCTGTATAACATACGAGTTTCACAACTAGTCTTTTAATAAATTAAACATTTATTTTAATTAAATTTAAACCTTTTATGGATTTATTAATTATCTTTTAATTAATCTGTTAATGGAATTAATAATAAGATCCATAAGGTTGTATTTTAAACTTTTCAAAATACTAGGGTTTTTAAATCTTAAATTTCGAATTTAAAGAAAATTTTATTTAGATTTATAAATCTAAAAACAAATGATTTAATAATTATCTTATTTATTAAAAATTTAATTAATGTATTAAATCAATTGAGGATTATCCACTTAAATTAATCAATATAATCTAGTTTTTTGTTCGTAACTAGGGAGAGATAGAATGGAGTTCTTCACGAAGTTTGAGACAAAGGAATAAAAAAGACTTTCTCTATGGCCTCCTCGTTTTGAGACATTATGGCTTTGGGGTCGACCCCGGTAACAAAGAAGGTATCTAAATCAATAAAGACAAAAAAGAAGAAATGGCAAGAGAAATTGAATATCGATGGAGGTGCATTGCCGATGTATTGAAAGTGCGGAATCGTATTGCCGAAGTGGGCTATTTGGATAGGAATGAAATAGGTTTTAGAAGGTACAAGTATTGAAAGAAATCCTGTTTACAATGAGTTCTCAATCGCAAGGTCCTACCCGAGTTACAGAAAGTTGCTCCCGCAACCACTTTGGTACTTTGTTTATAGCTTTTTTAGGTTATGCAATAGAAGGGGGCTTGCGCTTGAATTGAAGTAGCGCCTTTGGAATATCAAGGCTGGCTAATCGTACGCAGTAGGCTCGAAGACCCCTGGTTCTGAAAGGCACATGAGTCCGAACGCTATGTTGAATGTGCGACCGACACTAGGTAGGTACCTGTGCAGGTGAGGCGTCGGTCGGTCCTAGAAACGGCGGCAGCGGCGCGAGGAGTTCAACACACAAGATGATACTTTACCACCGTGGAGCGGCTTTTTTCAAAAAGATGAGGGGGAAAGTCAGTAAGATGTCGGAGAAGCAAAATATTCGATCCCGAAGCCTTCGGAGTATCTTTTTGATAGGCGCCTCTATTTGTATGGGGAATTCCCTTCTGATAGATCTCGCCCAGTCTCCCTCTCCTTCCCCCGCCGCCTTCCGACCCGCGGGTGGGCCCCTTCACACTTTCGTTTTCTGGAATGAAAAGAATGGATACGACAGTGGTGCGCGTAGGAACCACAGGGATGCACTTCATGGACAAACTTGGACTGGGAGAGAAATGAGACCCTATTATCCTAGGAATATCACTTTGAGAGAGGTGATCCACTCTTTCTATGTAAGGAGAGGAACAACTTTGTGGGTTCGAATGCCGGTTTGAGATAACCAGCCAGGCAAGGGAAAGAAGGAAGTCTTCCTGCGGAGGGGGAAGAGTACCCCCGCCGATGAGACTTTCCAGCTCGAGGCTAGAAGCTACCAACACTTTAATACAAACAAAAACAGAAATCAGAATTCGTGGGGCCCGAGGCCTTACAGAAAAAGATCGATGACCGGTAATTCACCAAAAGCAAGAGGCTCCTAAAAATTTTAGAGTCACATAATCCTCTCCCCACTAAATTTCAAAAATCATGGGAGGATACACGAAATCTTAGAAGTATCTAATTAATCAAATAAGAAGATAATTACCAAAAATAAGAAATCCCTACCAAAACCCTAATTTTCGAAAAATGGCAAATCTTGGGGAGGAAGGCAAGGATTTCAATCATTTCCATAATTCAAAAAACTAGAGGGTTAAGGAATCCTAATTTTCGAAACTAGTAGGACAAGGGAAAGGGTTAAAATCCTTTTCCAAATTTTCGATATCTAAGGTTAAGAAACTCTAATTGCGAAAATCGTAAGTCTAAAGGGTTTATTTGCCATAAACCCTAATTAATCAAATTTAAACAATTAGAATCAATTCAATAGAAAACAATTCAAGGCTCTGATACCACTGATGGGTTTTGAGCATAACAAACAAAAACATATGTGTGCATGCAACCCTAATTTTCCCGATCTATGTTTTCTTTAATTGAACATACAACATTTGAACATCAATTGGGAAACCCTATGAAACCTATGTAATTTTCGAAATTTAGATCTAGGGTTAGAAAAAATACATTTGATTGTTATGTAGTAATAACAATGAAATCCTTGTCTTCTTGAAACATTGAGGGCAAGCATCACAAGTGTCATGCCTCTAATGGTTCACGCCCAAACTAAGAAAGAGGATGAGAGAGGAGAGAGGAGAGGAGTGCTAGGAATTTCGGCTATTCCTCTAAGGAATCAAGTGGCCAAAAATGTGAAGGGGTAAGGCCCTTTAAATAGTGAGGTAGATTAGAGCCAAAACTAGGTTTTAGGAGGAAACTCTAATTCCCTTAGCTTAGGGGCCAAGGAGCCCATAAACTCCCATCCAAGAGCCCTTGGACGAAAATTTTATGGCCCTCCTAGATATTTTCGTCCAACCTCTTCTAGGATGTCCTAGAGCCCATTTCCTCAACTAGCAATAAATTGTCAAACAACCCCTGCACTTTTAATTAATTCAATTAATTCTAATTAGTTTTTGATTAACTATTAATTAAATAATATGATTTCTAATTAATATATTATTTTTATAATACATTAATAAATTAATTATCTCAATTTATTATTTAAATAATAAATTCAACCTCTCTCCAAAAGTCATCTGGTCTAGTTGCTAGTTTTGAGGGCAACCCAAAAGGACGGTGCTGCTATCAATTCAGGTATATACCAATTGTAGTTATGGGCTTAGACACCTAATCCAACCCTCAAATTGCCTCTCTAAACGCACACCAAAGAAATTTGGGAAACACGTTGAGAAACTCTCGAACCACCGGCACATCAGAGATGGTCTTCTTTTTCTCAACTCGAGCATCCACACCATACTCTAAGAATCCTATACAACCATGTTGAAAACACCTTATAAACCTCACAACTGAACAAAAGGTTGGGCCTCCCCACACACCCATGCCTCACACATTTCCCCCACTAGGGGTTCGAATTCTACCCATTTGTTAACCACGATCAATCAGAGCCCCAAACGGGCTCAGCCAATCCATGCCCACCATAATGCTTATTTTATTCATTGTAATAGGAATAAGATCAATTGGGAACCTTGCACTATAGATCTCATGAACACAATCATTGTAACATCCCAAAATTTTAAGGTAAAAATTTCATTTTTAATTAAACCAAAACATTAATTATAGTTAAAGTCAACATGTAACATCCTTTTTCTATATATTCCAAATTACTTTATAAGAAAACAGATATATAGTAAAATCCCAAAATCATCATATTATAGAAACATGGGTGGATACATCGCGATAAAGTTGGGCCCTTTCCTTTCAAACTGATACTATCTGAATCATAAAACTGAAAACCGTAAGCACAAATCTTAGTGAGTTCCCCCAACATACCACATACAGAACAAACATACTGCCACACATATCTGGGTGTGTGACCTACCCCTTCGTTCTATTTCAACCAGATAACGCTGAGCATATCTGGGTGCTCGACCTGCCCCTTCAGTCTATTTCAATCGGATAATATCGAGCATATCTGGGTGCTCGACCTGCCCCTTCAATCTATTTCAACCGGATAATGTCGAACATATATGGATAATCGACCTGCCCCTTCGGTCTATTTCAACCAAATAATGTCGAGCATATATGGGTGCTTAACTTGCCCTTCGATCTATTTTAACCGGATACCGGGTCTATTTCACCCCTACCACAACCACATAATATTACACAGAATTCATCAAGCAATACATGCACAACTGACAATTATCACAAAGACAATCATCATACTATAGCATAACTAGTGGGTTGACCTTGGTGCCTTCGACCCACAGATACTACAAAGGAAAACTCACCTGAAGCAGAAATCACAGAATAAAACCACTAAAGTGGTTAAGAAGGACTGTCCAACTCCCTAAATACCTACAACCCATATCAATAATCTACACTTAGCGCATGCTTAAAATATTGCATCATAATACTTAGTATCATACTTATTTGCATTATTATTAAATAATGCGTTGATCGATTTACCCTTTCAAATCCTGTTATTAAGTATTGTCGTGTGCATTTAGTTCATATGACTATTAGCTAATAAATAGTTAGATAATTTATCAATCTCATTTAAATATAATTTAAACCCACATACATTTGCTAGAAATTAATTCAAGTCTGATCTATATACATATATCATTTAATCAGGTAATTTACTCCATACACTTCAAGATATCATTCAATTAAATTATAAATAAGTTTCACAACTATAGATTATCACCCTATTTATATTAAATATGATCTAAAATAAGTCCGATTCACATAAGCCATTACATGCCACCAACCCATTACCTAACTTGAAACACACCAATCCATTAAAAGCCCAACAAGAGTCGAACATCGTACCTAGCTTCCAGGCGACGCACTAGAGCAACCCTCGGCGGTTGTTGAATCTTCATTCATTAGAAGCGCAACCTCACAACCAACTTATGAGTTACGCAGACCCACACCCTTACTGTTATTGATTTCCTCACTTTCTTTATGGCCATCGAAGACTAGCACCTCGCCTTCTTCCCTACTGATGCTGTTGGAGGTCCCAAGACAGTCGCCGGAAAATCATTAGGCCAAGAAAACGGGATTAAAACCCATCAATTAATCTCTCTCTAATCGAAGTCACTGATGAGAGATAAGAAATTAGAGGATAAATTGAATCTTACCTGCCTTCATTGCTCTGGAGAACATACATGATTCATCGGAGGCCCATGCAAGTGCCGGAGAATAACGTAGCCACCAGAAAACGCATCCCCACCGGGTTAACGGTGTCAATTAGAGCTGGAGCTGAAGGAATGATCCCGTTCTCGGTAAACTATCCCCACCTCTTTCTCTCAACTAATGCTCCAGTGAGATCTCATACTGATGCCATAGTTTGGTGGCATGCAGCCTCCTCATCTCCCACTTCCGCTTGATCATGGCAATCTTTCATACCTCTCTCTAGCTATGGTTGGTTTTTGTATGGAGCGGATGGATACGTCTAAACGAGACAGGAGGAGGAGGCACTGCACCACCTACGCCTGATGTAGGGGACAAACATATCCAAGCTTTGTATTCGGCAGCCCTGATCCATGAAGCTTGACTTATTAACGAAACATATCCCAACTTGATTCCCCTTAAAAATTGTTTATTTCAAAATTGCACTAAAGCCCCTTAACTTATTAGTGTTATTATTAATTACTAACATTAATAATGTGTCTGCTCTTCTTTTAATTTGATAGACCTTATTTTATCTCCTTTAATATATATATTTCCATCTATAGATGTCATTTACTTATTATGACTACTTATTTCTCTATAAAATTTAATCTTGTTTAAATTACTATCCTTATTGTTAGTAACCCTATTTTTAAATACTTAGACGGAAAACGGGTGTTACAGCTCTCCTCCACTTAAACTGGATTTCGTCCTCAAAATCCATCTTGGTTAGCATCTATGAAACAACGCCAACATATTCCATAAGCTCCATATAACCATTTCGAATTCAAGGTATCTTATAAAGAAAGATCAAGAGACCACTCGGTATCCCACAATTGCCAACAAATAACCCAATAAATTGAAAAAGACTCAACCGTAACAACTCTCTTCTCTTCCTAGCTGAAGACTGAACTTCCTGAACCATTCCGTATGACTAATGATCATCTATTAATTGTACTCACCGCTAGTCCCTGACTAGGAATACCATTCGATTATGTAGAAAGAATGCTCAAAATATACCGATAGTGAATTACACCAAATCCTTAATTCAGAGGTGGCGCCCTACAACCTCAAATTCGCGCTTGACTTCCTAACGATTCATCATCAACTTGCTGATCCCACCAGTATAAGGATGGTCAATCCAAAAATTCTCACACTACATCTAAATCCCATGCCAACTCAAGTGTGCCCCCTCCTTACGAATCGCTCGAGACATTCACAATGGACTTCATGGCTCAAGATTCTATAACTGATGCCCAACTTTGGTAACTGAACTCCTGATAGATAGCCCTCAAGCAACCAAAGTTCATAAAACAAATAGTATGCAAGTGGCTACTAAAGCACAACCATCATTCGTAACAACTTTTAACTGCCTACATGATCCAACCAATTGGTCACCGAATCTACCAACTCCCACAATGCACTAACACCCAAAACGCCAAGAAAGCTAACGATCCGAGACCTAAGAGTCTCAATCAAAAGACTATCGGGTCTTACCCATATAGATCGTACAAAACTGACACATGATATCCACTAAACAATAAGCTCATGGTACAAAACCGATCTTGCCATCATCACATTCATAGCCCGAAGACTCGTGCCTAGTACCACATGGAGCTAAAGATACTCAACCATCAGTCCACCAACTCGCAGGAATCCAAAAAACATCCCTCTCAATGCTATATGAACACTACTTGAGCTATACTCTTCGATCACACACAATTCATCTCACAGTACAGATTGGTATCAATGCAAACTAGACGAGCCTCAACCGTTAACGGAAACATTCTCATGAATGATCAATACAAGATCCCACCCTTGATTGAAACTGAATAGATTCCACCAATACATAACTAGCTCGAGAAAACTCCCACGGTGGTCTAGGAATGCTGCAAAAACCTGAACATGCTATACTCCAAAATTCCCCACCATAATTGAGGGTAAACATACCAAGAAACCAACAAAAATTTAAAGCACACAGAAATTGATGATAGGTGGACGCATCCATTGAACTTCAACTGACACAACTTGAAACTTTTGAAGAACCTCCACTCTTCTTTATGAAGGAAAAGACCAATGATCGAGACTGCATATACAACCAACCCAATAACCCAATACACTATTTGCATGAAACCCATGACAGGCTAAACATACCAAACTTTGAAGATTATTTACCAATCAATACTGCCCACCCTAGAATAGGGAAAGCAATCTATGGTTTTGAAACTTAAGTATAATTTAATTGAATGATATCTTGAACTATATGGATTGAATTACCTGATTAAATGAAGTACGTATATAGATGAGACTTGAATTAAGTTCTAGCAAATGTATGTGGGTTTAATTTATATTTAAATAGGATTGATAAATTATTTAACTATTTATTAGCTAATAGTCATATGAACTAAATGCACACGAGAATACTTAATAACATGATTTGAAAGGGTAAATCGATCAATACGTTCTTTAATAATAATGCAAATAAGTATGATACTAAGTATTATTAAGCAATATTTTAAGCATGAGCTAAGTGTAGATTATTTATACGGGTTGTATGTGTTTAGGGAGCTGGACAGTCCATCTTAACCAGTTTAGTGGTTTTATTCTGTGATTTATGCTTCATGTGAGTTTTCCTTCGTATTATCCGTGAGTCAAAGGCACCAAGGCCGACCCACTAGTTATGTTAAAGTATGATGATTGTCTTTGTGATAAATTTTAGTTGTGCATGTATTTCTTGATGAATTTTGTGTGATATTATGTGGTAATGGTAGGGGTGAAATAGACCCGGTATCCAGTTGAAATAGACCAAAGGGCAGGTCGAGCACCTAGATATGCTCGACATTATCCAGTTGAAATAGACTGAAAGGGAAGGTCGAGCACTCATATATGCTCGACATTATCCCTTGAAGTATACCGAAGGGGCAAGTCGAGCACCCAGATATGCTCGACATTATCCGGTTGAAATAGATCGAAGGGGCGGGTCGAGCACCCAGATATGCTCGACATTCTCCGATTGAAATAGATCGAAGGGGCAGGTCGAGCACCCAGATATGCTCGGCGTTATCCAATTGAAATAGACCGAAGGGGCAGGTCGAGCACCCAGATATGCTCGATGTTATCTGGTTGAAATAGACCGAAGGGGTAGGCCGCGTACCCAGATATGTGTGACATTATGTTTGTTATGTATGTAGTATGCTGGGGGGAACTCGGTAAGCTTTGTGCTTGCAGTTCTCAGTTTTATGTTTCAGGTACTACCAGTTTGAAAGCAAAAGGCCCGACTTGATCGCAACGCATCCACCCATGTTTCCGTATTATGATGGTTTTAGGATTTTACTCTAATAACTTCTTATAAAGTACTTTGGAATATATATATATAAAAAAAGGATGTTACATGTTGACTTTAACTAAAATCAATGTTTTGGTTGAATTAAAATGAAATTTTACCTAAAAATTTTGGGATGTTACAAGTTGGTATCAGAGCCTTGGCTTGAGGAATTTGGACGTACTATCGGGTATGTCTGAACTTAAACTGAGGATTTGGTAAAAAATTTCAAAAAGAAATATATTTTTAAGAAAAGAGTGTTTCTAAGACAAGAAAGGGTGTAGTGCATGCAATTAGCCGAGTTCAAGTAAGTTTTCCCAAAATACCCATACATGTTATCTAATATGATTTGATCTGTGAATCCGTGAATTACATGCTAGCTAGGGCTAAGGATCTGCTTAGTTTTGCTTGATAGAATGTTATTAGAGATTCCTTTGTATGCCTATTATATGATATTGTAGACTTGCATGCTAGTACTGATTAGTCAGTGGTAGATTGGCCTGATCTTTGATGCCTTGTAGCCTAAGAGGAATTGGATGTTATGCTAGATTTGAAATCTTTCTTGGTAGGAAGTGAGATTAAGATGTCCTCTGTTTTAGTTGTGACTTGGAGTGTTACTGCACGAATGTTGCCTGCTTTGTGGTTTGTAGGACTCATGATGATGTGACTTAACTATTAAGTGAATATGTTAGGTCACATGTGTGCATGGGTTAGATAATCTCAGAGTGACGGATTTGACCATACTGGACAGATCTTGTCTGAGTCCAACCATTGTAGGTATGGGTCTTTCACTCGAAGGATTATCTAAGCTCTGACGCGTGTGATTGTATTCATGAAGTGGTTAACTTACATTACTGGGAGTTCTTCAGCAACTGGTGGTAGGGTGAGTTCGGGAACCTAGGAGAGCCTAGGATGTGTTGTAGTGGGTTGGACTATGTTGTTTAGCGATAGGTATTTACTTGAGAATGTGTGTATAAGAATGGATAGGACGAATGCGGACATGAGTTGTTACTTAGAGGACCTGAGATGCTTCTTGAGGAAAGTATGGATAAGTGTGGAAGGTAGTATTGGGCCCATACTACTGGAGGCATAGGATCCATACTTGACTCGAGGAAAATTGTGGGTTCTAAGGAACTGGTTAAGGAAGGAAGCACGGTTAGTACCATGATTTGTTGCGGTGTATTTCTGCCTTTATCGGTTTATCGGGTATTATCGTCCAGGTTGAGGATGTGTCAGATGATTGTTCGAGCCTCAGTGGCCATAACTATTGGGCTTTAATGGTGCAGAAACGTGGAAGGTAGTTGATTTTGAGGTCTGTAGGCCCTTTCAAAAGTAGTGACAGTTGATTCGTGGGACTCGAGAAGGAAGTGAGTGTGATGATTTGCTCAAGGATTGTAGCCAGAGATTAAGTGATTTGTAGATGGATTGGGATGTCACTATCATCGTCAGGGGTTATGTACTTCCATCTTTCCACGATCATAGGAAAGAGAGAGTGGTCATGTGATTTTCAGGGATGGGATATAGTCCCGACATGAGTCTAGAAGATTGTGGTTTTCTTGTCGATGAGTATGGTAGTAAAGTTGGGCCCTTTCCTTTCAAACTGATACTATCTGAATCATAAAACTGAAAACCGTAAGCACAAATCTTAGTGAGTTCCCCCAACATACCACATACAGAACAAACATACTGCCACACATATCTGGGTGTGTGACCTACCCCTTCGTTCTATTTCAACCAGATAACGCCGAGCATATCTGGGTGCTCGGGCTGCCCCTTCGGTCTATTTCAATCGGATAATGCCGAGCATATCTGGGTGCTCGACCTGCCCCTTCAGTCTATTTCAACCGGATAATGTCGAACATATATGGGTGCTCGACCTGCCCCTTCGGTCTATTTCAACCAAATAATGTCGAGCATATATGGGTGCTTACTTGCCCTTCGATCTATTTCAACCGGGTACCGGGTCTATTTCACCCCTACCACAACCACATAATATTACACAGAATTCATCAAGTAATACATGCACAACTGACAATTATCACAAAGACAATCATCATACTATAACATAACTAGTGGGTTGGCCTTGGTGCCTTCGACCTACAGATACTACAAAGGAAAACTCACCTGAAGCAGAAATCACAGAATAAAACCACTAAAGTGGTTAAGAAGGACTGTCCAACTCCCTAAATACCAACAACCCATATCAATAATCTACACTTAGCGTATGCTTAATATATTGCATCATAATACTTAGTATCATACTTATTTGCATTATTATTAAATAATGCATTGATCGATTTACCCTTTCAAATCCTGTTATTAAGTATTGTCGTGTGCATTTAGTTCATATGACTATTAGCTAATAAATAGTTAGATAATTTATCAATCTCATTTAAATATAATTTAAACCCACATACATTTGCTAGAAATTAATTCAAGTCTGATCTATATACATATATCATTTAATCAGGTAATTTACTCCATACACTTCAAGATATCATTCAATTAAATTATAAATAAGTTTCACAAATATAGATTATCACCCTATTTATATTAAATATGATCTAAAATAAGTCCGATTCACATAAGCCATTACATGCCACCAACCCATTAGCTAACTTGATACACACCAATCCATTAAAAGCCCAACAAGAGTCGAACATCGTACCTAGCTTCCAGGCGACGCACTAGAGTAACCCTCGGCGGTTGTTGAATCTTCATTCATTAGAAGCGCAACCTCACAACCAACTTATGAGTTACGCAGACCCACACCCTTACTGTTATTGATTTCCTCACTTTCTTTATGCCCATCGAAGACTAGCACCTCACCGCTAGTCCCTGACTAGGAATACCATTCGATTATGCAGAAAGAATGCTCAAAATATACCGATAGTGAATTACACCAAATCCTCAATTCAGAGGTGGCGCCCTACAACCTCAAATTCGCGCTTGACTTCCTAACAAGTCATCATCAACTTGCTGATCCCACCAGTATAAGGATGGTCAATCCAAAAATTCTCACACTACATCCAAATCCCATGCCAACTCAAGTGTGCCCCTTCCTTACGAATCGCTCGAGACATTCACAATGGACTTCATGGCTCAAGATTCTATAACTGATGCCCAACTTTGGTAACTGAACTCCTGATAGATAGCCCTCAAGCAACCAAAGTTCATAAAACAAATAGTATGCAAGTGGCTACTAAAGCACAACCATCATTCGTAACAACTTTTAACTGCCTACATGATCCAACCAATTGGTCACCGAATCTACCAACTCCCACAATGCACTAACACCCAAAACGCCAAGAAAGCTAACGATCCGAGACCTAAGAGTCTCAATCAAAAGACTATCGGGTCTTACCCATATAGATCGTACAAAACTGACACATGATATCCACTAAACAATAAGCTCATGGTACAAAACCGATCTTGCCATCATCACATTCATAGCCCGAAGACTCGTGCCTAGTACCACATGGAGCTAAAGATACTCAACCATCAGTCCACCAACTCGCAGGAATCCAAAAAACATCCCTCTCAATGCTATATGAACACTACTTGAGCTATACTCTTCGATCACACACAATTCATCTCACAGTACAGATTGGTATCAATGCAAACTAGACGAGCCTCAACCGTTAACGGAAACATTCTCATGAATGATCAATACAAGATCCCACCCTTGATTGAAACTGAATAGATTCCACCAATACATAACTAGCTCGAGAAAACTCCCACGGTGGTCTAGGAATGCTGCAAAAACCTGAACATGCTATACTCCAAAATTCCCCACCATAATTGAGGGTAAACATACCAAGAAACCAACAAAAATTTAAAGCACAAAGAAATTGATGATAGGTGGACGCATCCATTGAACTTCAACTGACACAACTTGAAACTTTTGAAGAACCTTCACTCTTTTTTATGCAGGAGAAGACCAATGATCGAGACTGCATATACAACCAACCCAATAACCCAATACACTACTTGCATGAAACCCATGACAGACTAAACATACCAAACTTTGAAGATTATTTACCAATCAATACTGCCCACCCTAGAATAGGGAAAGCAATCTATGCAACGTGTCGAGGATTCCCTCAACACTCGATGCTCAACCTGAGCATCCCAAAGGCCTCTTGATCTATTCAACGATATTCCGAAAGGAATCCACTAGCTATAACCGGATCCTTATCCAACACCTATTTGCCGCAAAGATGACTCTTGCATTCCTAAACACATACATCTAATGATATCTTTCCCTATACCTTCGTCATGACCAAATCTGGAAATGAAGTTCTAAGTACCCGAACTGCAATTCCTACAACCCATTCTACTAAAATCAAGAACTCAACCATAGCAATGATCCTTCAACCAAAATAACTGGTTCTCCCCCACTTAGGGTTCAAACTAACACCAAATGATGTTGCAGGCATACCACATCTCAAATCGGTCCTTTAGATAAGAACCAAGCAAACACAAAGTTGTCCTAGATCTTAGATGGAACCCTCGAAAAAAAACCTCCCAATCATAACCACCTCTAATATTAGAATCCCATTCACAAAAAATAATTTTGCCCACTCATGACACCAATTATCCATCTAGAAACACATGAACTACCACACTCCTCACCTAATTCCCCAACACACAATTCATCACGAGCATTACTTATAATTATTAGAAGCATCATTCTCTTAGTCAGGATACATCTGAGACAACCAAAGTTGCTATTACTGATTCACTTCCCTTGGTTCCTGAAACAATCAACTTGCAGTAACACTCCAAGACACAACTAAAACAGAGGACATATTAATCTCACTTCCTACCAAGAAAGATTTCAAATCTAGCATAACATCCAATTCCTCTTAGGCTACAAGGCATCAAAGATCAGGCCAATCTACCACTGACTGATCAGTACTAGCATGCAAGTCTACAATATCATATAATAGGCATACAAAGGAATCTCTAATAACATTCTATCAAGCAAAACTAAGCAGATCCTTAGCCCTAGCTAGCATGTAATTCACGGATTCACAGATCAAATCATATTAGATAACATGTATGGGTATTTTGGGAAAACTTACTTGAACTCGGCTAATTGCATGCACTACACCCTTTCTTGTCTTAGAAACACTCTTTTCTTAAAAATATATTTCTTTTTGAAAAAATTTACCAAATCCTTAGTTTAAGTTCAGACATACCCGATAGTACGTCCAAATTCCTCAAGCCAAGGCTCTGATACCAACTTGTAACATCCCAAAATTTTTAGGTAAAATTTCATTTTAATTCAACCAAAACATTGATTTTAGTTAAAGTCAACATGTAACATCCTTTTTTTATATATATTCCAAAGTACTTTATAAGAAGTTATTAGAGTAAAATCCTAAAACCATCATAATACGGAAACATGGGTGGATGCGTTGCGATCAAGTCGGGCCTTTTGCTTTCAAACTGGTAGTACCTGAAACATAAAACTGAGAACTGCAAGCACAAAGCTTACCGAGTTCCCCCAGCATACTACATACAGAACAAACATAATGTCACACATATCTGGGTACGCGGCCTACCCCTTCGGTCTATTTCAACCAGATAACGTCGAGCATATCTGGGTGCTCGACCTGCCCCTTCGGTCTATTTCAATTGGATAATGCCGAGCATATCTGGGTGCTCGACCTGCCCCTTCGATCTATTTCAATCGGATAATGTCGAGCATATCTGGGTGCTCGACCCGCCCCTTCGATCTATTTCAACCGGATAATGTCGAGCATATCTGGGTGCTCGACTTGCCCCTTCAGTATACTTCAAGGGATAATGTCGAGCATATATGAGTGCTCGACCTTCCCCTTCAGTCTATTTCAACTGGATAATGTCGAGCATATCTAGGTGCTCGACCTGCCCTTTGGTCTATTTCAACTGGATACCGGGTCTATTTCACCCCTACCACTACCACATAATATCACACAAAATTCATCAAGAAATACATGCACAACTAAAATTTATCACAAAGACAATCATCATACTTTAACATAACTAGTGGGTCGGCCTTGGTGCCTTTGACTCACGGATAATACGAAGGAAAACTCACATGAAGCATAAATCACAGAATAAAACCACTAAACTGGTTAAGATGGACTGTCCAGCTCCCTAAACACATACAACCCGTATAAATAATCTACACTTAGCTCATGCTTAAAATATTGCTTAATAATACTTAGTATCATACTTATTTGCATTATTATTAAAGAACGTATTGATCGATTTACCCTTTCAAATCATGTTATTAAGTATTCTCGTGTGCATTTAGTTCATATGACTATTAGCTAATAAATAGTTAAATAATTTATCAATCCTATTTAAATATAATTTAAACCCACATACATTTGCTAGAACTTAATTCAAGTCTCATCTATATACGTACTTCATTTAATCAGGTAATTCAATCCATATAGTTCAAGATATCATTCAATTAAATTATACTTAAATTCAAGTATCTCTCTCTTTCTCTCTCTCTCTCTCTCTCGATTGACGCCTAAGAACATATACCCTCCTTATTTTGTAGTTATGGTTGGTTTTTGTAAGGAGCCGATGGATACGTCTAAACGAGACAGGAGGAGGAGACAGGAGGAGGAGGCACTACACCACCTGCGCCTGATGCAGGGGACAAACATATCCAAGCTTTGTATTCGGCAACCCTGATCCCTGAAGCTTGACTTATTGACGAAACATACTCCGACTCGATTCCCTTTACAAATTGTTGATTTCAAAATTGCACTAAAGCCCCTCAACTTATTAGTGTTATTGTTAAACACTAACATTAATAATGTGTCTACTCTTCTTTTAATTTGATAGACCTTATTGTAACTGCTTTAATTTATATATTTCCGTCTATAGATGTCATTTACTTATTATGGCTACTTATTTCTCTATAAAATTTAATCTTGTTTAAATAACTCTCCATATTGTTAGTAACCTACTTCGAAATACTTAGACGGAAAACGGGTGTTACAATCATGGTAATACCTCGAAGCGCTAACTGTTCGATGATCAGGTATCTCGACCATAAGAGTGTGGTCCAACGCTCCTAGAACAATATCAAAACTCTTGCTAAATGCGAGGGATACAAATGATCGACTAGCTCATAAATCAAACAATACTAAAGTAAGCATAAAGTTGATTAGGAACATACATAATCACAAGCATAATAATAAGTACATAAAGGATAAAGCAACATAAAAAATAAAAAAGAGTAACATACAAGTGAGAACATCTAGTATTGCTCTAGCATCCTTAGTTGTGAGCTGAAAAGCTCTACAAGCCTTCGCCTTGCCTTAGCGGCCATCTATGATCATCAATGTAGCTGGAGCAGGATTTATCGCCCCTCTTACAGATAAATTGGGACAATCAACCTTCTTGTGGCCAATCTGATTACAGTGGAAGTATGTCAACATCCCTTGCTTGCAATCCCTTCTGAAATGACCCTCCTTGTCGCAGTTGAACAACCAGATAAAAACACACGACAAACCCCCTCGTATGCCAAATTGGTCATAGCTCTTCTGACCCCTTGAAATCGAATCAATAGCCTTGCACTTCTTTGGTGATGTTGACTATGTCTGAACCTGTGCTTGGTTCCTCTTATGTTGTTGCGTCTCGAGCTCCCACTCCTATTTTTGGGTTATCATAATCATCTCTCCGAGGGTATGACACTTGGATGAACTCACAAACTCTTGGATCTTAGTCCATATTATATCAGAATACTAGATCATCTTCATGGCCTTGGTGTCCATGTAGTCGGAGCAGAACAATGCCCTTTCCATAAAATTATCGGTGATCTCCATCATCTACTCCATCTCAATCGTCTGCTCAAGAGTTAGGAACTCTCGAGTCACCCTCTCAACCTCAGTAATAGCCACATACTCCTCCCTAGACTTGCGTGTGAACTCGACCCATGTCGTCGCCATTAGTTCGACCAGAGAAATTGATCGAACAATCAAACTCCACCTGGCGTCCTTCGACAACAGGTTCACAACAAGCCTAACTTTTGCCTTCTCGGGGCAAAATTTAGGTTAAGTGGGTAAGTTGGGTACAAAATCCCCATTTAGAAACATTCTTTATGTAACTTTTTTTATTCTAGGGATTTGTTAGTTTTAATATTAATGGCACCCTTATAAAGGAAACACCATTTGCATGTTTAATTTTTAAAAACATTACACAACCTTAGTCTCATCCTTTCCACGCAGAATAAAACTCCCCCACCTCTTCTGGTCCTTTGCTATGTTGAAATTTCTCATGTCGTTGCTCACACCTTTTCCTGACTAGTTCCCCTCTCCATATGTTTTGTGAAAACCACCCTACCACTATCACCCTTTTCCTTTTTCTGTAGGAGGTTTGTAGCTATTTTGTTGCAAGTTGAAACCGAATTTAGATTAGTTTCTTTGTGCTAAACTGTGGAGATGAGTGGTCGTGGTGGTGAAAGCCAATTATGAATGGTGGTGTTTGTCGTTTGAAATGGATGATGTTGATCGGAGAAGATAAACCACACTAACGGTAAATCATTTATAAAAAAGAGTAAATTACACGAATGGTCCCTATGGTTTGGGTTAATTTGCACGTTTGGTCTCTAACTTATTTTTTTAACTCGGGAGGTTCTTACTGTTTGTTTTTGTTGCGATCTTGATCCTTGTCTTACCTAAAAAGAGTATTTTGTCTTTGATTTTAAATTTATTTAAATAAACACACCCGCAACCTCACATCACCTTACCTTATCTACCTCATTTTATTTAAATAAATTAAAAAAATCAAGTACAAAATACTCTTTTTAAATATGACAGGGACCAAACGTGCAGCAAAAATAAATTGTATGGACTTTCCAAGTTAAAAAAATAACTTAAGGACCAAACGTACAAATAACCCCAAATCATAGGGACCATTCGTGTAATTTACTCAAAAGTTAATGGTAAACCATATAAAAAGTTTGGAATGCCTGCTTAAAATTTTGTTTCTTCTTCTTGAATGAATGCAATAGTAAATCATATAAAATGACTAAATATTTAATAAAATAATATTTTATCATCCTAAAAAGTCATTTTTCTTTTTGAAAATAGTTATTAATATATGTTTTCTTTGTAGATTAGCAATATTCACATATATTTTGACACAAAAACATAAAATACATACAACCAAGCAAATACCCTTGAATGCTTGACGACAGTTCCATGTAGAAGGGCGTATCTCGGCGGATAAACCGAAAAACTTGTTGCGAATTGAACTCAATGTTCGACATATTATATAGACATTGCGATAGGATCAAGTCTTGTAACAGGAACACAAACCAAAGGGTTAGCTCTAGGAATTGTGATCCCCATACCCTCTTCCATGTCAACACTAGTTAAATTCCCATCTTTTCCAGCCTTCCAATCGAAGCACTGAATCATACAACCAAGGGTTACATGAACCAGCATCAACCCTAACGAAATCCCTGGGCACATCCTCCTCCCACTCCCAAATGGTAACAACTGAAACTGTTGTCCTCTAAGATCGAACTGCTTCTCTTCAAATCTTTCAGGCCTGAATTCAAGTGGGTTTTCCCAATAGGATGGATCTCGGCCAACACCCCATACGTTAAAAAGAATACTAGTCTTTGCTGGAATATGATAACCTCCCAAAGTGCAATCTTCTGTTGAAAGTCTTAGAATCACTGGTGCTGCGGGGTGGAGACGTAGTGATTCCTTCACGATTGCTTGGAGATAAGGAAGGTTTGGTATGTCTGATTCTTGTAAAAGTCTGTCTTTTCCCACAACTTTCTCGATTTCTTCAACAGCTTTTTTCATTATGTTGGGATGGTTTACAAGTTCCGCCAAAGCCCACTCGGTAGTAATGGCGGAAGTGTCTGTTCCTGCCGCAATTATATCCTGCAATTTGATCACAGCTATGTCAGTAGTAGCCAAAACCGATAAGATATGATATGTGGAGTATTACCAAAATGAAGGCTTTAATGTTTTCTCTGGTCAACTTTATCTCCATGCGTTCATCTTCTGAGATATCGAGTAAAAGGTCGAGCAAGTCCTTAACTTCTCCTTTCTCATTCTTCTTTCTTGCCTCTTCATGCTTCTTCATGATCTTTTCTATCAAGGCATCAAATCTTCCACGAATATGCTTTGACTTTTTTCCAATCCCTTGCAAATCAAGATTCTTCAAGAAACATATATGATCCGAAAGGTTAAATGTTACAATGAGTTCATTTATGTCTGTAACTATCTTCCTTATGTCCCCTGCGTCGTCCTCTTCGTCTGTACACGTGTTGCTCATAAGCATTCTTGACATAATATTGCTCGTCATCTTCATCAACTCCCCTTCGAGTTCCACCGACTTCCCAACTTTGGCCTTTTCTGATAAATATCTTAAAAACCGATGAATTTCATCGCGCCTAACTGGAAGGAGGGAGTCTAGTGTTTTAGCATTGAGGAGTTCTGACATGACTATCTTCTTCAAGAACTTCCAGTAGGATCCGTAAGGAGCAAAGATGAAGCCACGGCCTCCGTAGGCAAGATAATCCATTGATGAGTTATGGGGTCTGTCTAGAAAGACATTTTCATATGTTTTAAATAATTCTTTCGCTGTTTCTGGTGACCCGACAACAACACAAGGTTTGGAGCCTAGCAAGATGCGGAAAACTGGCCCATATTGGAGAGAAAGCTTATGAAAAGCTCGATGAGGACTTGGACTGAGGAGGTGGAGATGCCCGAGGATGGGAAGGGCAAATGGGCTCGGTGGAATGCGAGGTTTAGACTTCGCACGACTCAACTTGAATAGCACTGGTAGCAAGATCGTGGATATGACAC